>NW_016824250.1:651801-674994 GCF_001698545.2 Rhinopithecus bieti
AGAGAGAAAGAAAGAAAGAAAGAAAGAAAGAAAGAAAGAAAGAAAGAAAGAAAGAGTAAAGTTAGAGGACTCACCTCTCCCAATCTTAACTTACTATGAATCTACTGTATCTAAATTAATATGACACTTGGCAAATAACAGATATATGAACCAATAGAATAAATTTGAGTTTCCAGAAATGAACGCAGACATATTTGAGTGTTTAATTTTTGACAAAGGTTTCAAGATCATTCAAAGGATTTGGGGGAAAAAAATGTGGTTACACGTGCAAAAGATACATACCTGGTATGCAGCTGTAAATTTTCATGACCTTGGTGTTTTTAGTGAATTTCAGAAATGACATCAAAAGCACAAGCCAACAAAAAGCAAAATACAATAAAATGTACATCGTCAAACCAAAAAAAAAAAAATGTGTACATCCAAGTACACTATCAAGAAAGTGAATGATCAACTCATAGAATAGAATACAGTATTTACATCTGTGTGTCTGTTGAGTCTAATATCCAGAATATATAAAGGACACTTTAAACAGAATAAGAAAAGAAAAAAAAAAAAAAAAACAGCCAAATGTAAAGATCGTCAGAGTCCTTACATAGGCATCTATCCAGATAATATATAAACATGTCTAATAAGCTCAAGAAATTATGCTCAACATAATTTCATTGAGAAATGTAAATTAAAATCACAATGAAATACTAATTTACAACTAATAAGATGGCTATAATTAAACAAAAACCAGAAAATAACAAATGTTGGCTGGGTGCTGTGGCTTACATCTGTAATCCCAGCACTTTGAGAGGCTGAGGTGAGTGGATCATCTGAGGTCGGGAGTTGGAGACCAGCCTGACCAACATGGAGAAACATCATCTCTACTGAAAATACAAAATTAGCCAGGCCTGCTAGCACATGCCTGTAATCCCAGCTATTCAGGAGGCAGAGGCAGGAGAATTGCTTGAACCCAGGAGGCTGAGGTTGCGGTGCGCTGAGATTGCGCCATTGCAATCTCATGGAGTTTCTCTTACAGGAAAGAATACATTTGGCTGTTTTTTTTTTTTTCTTTTCTTATTCTGTCAGAGACAAAAGCCTGACTACACTTTGGTTAAGTCAAGTTCATGGATATTTTGGCCAGGTTAATCAAAGCCTTGTAGTAATGTGAAATATTGCAGGGAAAATATCTAATCAACATAAAAGGATGATTGGTTATTTTATCTACTTGTAAATACCTAAAACTTATACAAAACAATAACATGCTCCTTTTAAAAGTTTTCCATCTCTTTGGTAAAATATGTCCCAATAGGTGCTCTGTGTAATAGTATTTTGTTAAGCTATTTTCTGTTACTGCAGCTACTTAAAGTGCTAAATTTATGCTTCCTTAGGAAAACTCTATAGCTCATATAACTCACTAATTCAAGGAGACCTTTCTTTCCAGTTATTTCAAATTAGTGAGGCTAGCTAAAAGAACTTGAAAGGGTCATAAAATAATCAAGAAGTAGATGGAAGTTGAGATTAGTGAGGTTCACAAGTGCTACATTCACAGAGTTTGGTGGGAAATGATGAGGCCATTAAAATAAAACAATATTTAAGTGTGTTTTTTAGGGTACTGAGGTTGTATGTATTATCAACCTGATTTGTTAGTAGTATGTAGAAAGAAGTTCCCATAAGATGAGGAAGGCAAAAATCCTGAGCTTCTGGGCTCTCAATTTCATGGTTCCTTTCAAGGTTCTGGGATAAATTCTGGCAATGGATTCACACGGTGACAAGTGTTTGTATATTTCATTAAAGTAAGATATTTTGACGATAACAATTTAAAACCACTGTGTTTTTTTTTTTTTTTTTTTTTTTTTTTTTTTTTTTTTTTTTTTACCACTGAACTTCCCTCCTCATTCTCTTTCCCTGTGTCCTGGTGGGATAATCATAAAGAGTGAAGAAAGAAGAAAGAAAAACATGAAAAGCAGCTCAACATTCAAAGACCAGATTTATTTTGGAGAATAAACCTGAGAGGGACTTCTGGCTGATTTCAGTCAGAAGCATTCCCTCTTACAGACTAAGGGTATTTAAGGGATTAGGGAGGGAGAGCTTATCGCAGGCTCAGAATCCTTCTGTGTGAAGGAGAGTTTTATTGCAGGGTTGGAATGTCTCTGGTTGGAGGGGAGGTTATCTCAGGGTTGGCATGTGTCTGGTCAGAGGTGTTGCTTGTGGTTTATGGTTATGCTGACATTAGTCATTAGGCTGTATGGAGGCTGGATTTAGGTGGTTTTTAATCAAGGGGAACTTAAAATGGCAGTGTTTGTCCAAGATGGTGATGCCCGTGCTCTGTCAATAATAGCACCAATAAAATTTCTTGGATTCAACTAAGGGAAAGTTGATTTGGGGATATATTTGCCTTGAGTTTAAGAGGATATAGATATGTGGCTCACATTTCTTTTATATATGGCTATGTTATTGTTAGTTGCCTAGTGCAGGAATGGGGTCTGGAAATACTTCTACTGCTGATAGTGTTGACTGTGTAGCATTGCATCATATCACGAAGGGCTACGTTGTATTGTAGTATGAATGTGTCCTGTGGTGCTTGGCACAGTAAGTATGAAGTAGTAGAAGATAACTGAATGAAGCCAGAGGCTTTGTGCAAAATGCTTCCCAACATCAAATGTAGAAAATTTGGTTCTTATCAACACCTGGTCAAAACAGAGTTTCCTTCATTCAGAGTATACAATTATAATTGCTGCATATGTTTTTGAAAGAAATTGTTCAAAATATAATCTATTTGAATTACTGTGTATTTAAAGCACAACCCTGAATCTAAAAATAGTGCATACTTCTGTGTGTTGTGTCACATGTTTTAGGCATCCCAACAAGTGGTTATAATAAAAAAAAGAAACATATTTTGATTAACTATAATGGATGAAAGATTGAGTCATCTGTATATTCTCTAAATGGACAAAAATAAAGAATTGTTGTCATATGAAGACTCAAACGGCAAGCAGACGAAAAATGCAGGAAACGTTAAAGTGGTGTGAAAAGGAATTCATGCAAATATTACAGTATTTTCCAAAACTTTCATGATAATTTAAATTTGTCTCTGTGATAGCCTGAATATGATCCCAAAAGAGATCTGGGTCTGGATTTCTGGAGCCTGTGAAGCTTACGTCATATGGCAATGGAAACTATGCAAATGTGATTAAATTAAGGATATCTGAAATGTGAAAATATCCTGGATTATCCAGGCAAGCTCTAAATGCATCACAAATGTCTGTAGGAGAGAGGCAGAGTGAAATTTGACACAGAAAAAGGGGTAAGTAACGACTCAATTACCCTGTTATGCTGCTGGCTTTGAGGATGAAGGAAGGAAATACAGGTCAAAAAATGCAAAGAATGCCCTTCTAGAATCTGGAAAATGTAAGGAACCAGATTTTTCTCTTACATCATGGCCCTGCGCATACCTTAAGTGAGAAACTTATTTTGGACTTTGGGCCTCTAGAACTGTAAATTTTAATTGTTTTATGCCATTAAGTTTGAAGTAATTTGTTACAACAGCAATGGAATACTAATATACTTCTTTAAAATTTTTGTATAAAGACTTCTGAGTTAATTTTTCCCTTTCAAAATAAATATTGAAATTTGTTTCAAATTAACTAATTTTGTATACTTTTCCTTAAAGACGGCTTCACAAATGGTTTCTTAACTAACGCAAGCTGTCTCCAATCCTGGGTCAAGTTGTACAGGTACTTTGTGATATCTACTGATACTCATCAACATTACTGAGGAAGTTGTTAATATAACTAAATGCTAAATGCCTTTTTAATGCCAGCCACTGCACTAGTCATGATTGAGAACAATGCAGTCATAACTCATGATTGAATGTCTATTGTGTCAGGTCCTGCAGAGGATATTGAGTCATAAGTTTATTTGATAAGTAAGTGATCGTGACATTTGGAAGCCCTATATTGAGCAAACCGCTTAATTGCTTTGAGATTGACTTTCTTCATCATGAAAATGAAAAAAAAAAATCAAATTAAAATAAATTACCATTCTACCTTCTGTCATGTTACTAAATATTTCTTTGCTATTTTTAGACTCCTTAAAATATAAGTGTATACAGCACTTTGGCAGGCTGAGGAGTGCAGATCTCTTGAGGTCAGGAGTTTGAGACCAGCCTGGCCAACATGGTGAAACCCCATCTCTACTAAAAAAACAAAAATTACCCGGGCATGGTGGCATGCATCTGCAATCCCAGCTATTCAGGAGGCTGAGGCAGGAGAATTGTTTGAACTCCAGAGGCAGAGGTTGCAGTGAGCCAAGATCGCACCACTGCACTCCAGCCTGGGCAACGGACTTTATCTCAAAAAAATAAAAAATAAAAAATAAAGCAATTGTATAAAAACGATAATGTAATATTAATAATTCTTTAGAGAAAGTTTTCTAAAACATAACAAACCATTTTATTCTTACAGCATATCAGATAAATTATACTATATAATATTTATAAAACAATCTGAACGATTAAGAATATAAAATTCAAAATTATTAAGGTATTTTATAGGTGGAGAAAGCCATCTGTCTCACTCTTGTGCTCTCAATCTCTTTTCTTTCTTTCATATTTTCCTGCTGTTCTTCAGGGAAACGTAGTCACAAGACCGCTTATAAGAATTATGCACAATAGCAGGATTTTGAGTGGTCATTGTTTAGAATTTCTATTATATCGTGTAATTAGGACCACTTGACATTTGCTTGACATAAAAAAGAAAGGAATTAAATGAAAGCTAATGACAGTAAAGGAGAATGATGTTTCCCAAATTAGTTTTTAATTTCTCTTTTATCAGAAGTGCACTAATAAGAAACCTTAAGTAAGTTTCAATATGATTGCAGTATCTGATGTTTCCCTTCCCAGGAGTAGAAATAGCAAAAGTGTTATTTGATGATTTTAAAAAATTTAATGGGAAAGTTTATTGCTATATGTATATATCTGGGCATATATATACACACACACAAACACATACACACATATACACACACATACACACATATACACTTTTGTGTGTCTATTTGTATGTACATCACATACATATACACATATACACACAGGTATACAAGCAACGTAGAAAATCTCTCTTAAGGGAAGAGCTGTTGCTATATTTAGCCAAATTTACCTCCTTCCTTATTTTCAATCTTTAAAAATATCTCAATGTCTGAATTGATGTAAAATAATAACTGATTTTTAAAATTTTACAAATCTTGTATTAAGGATAAGATTAACATGCTTTTGCTTTGTAATAGAAAAATATCTTCTGATTTAAGAAATGAAGGCTAGGCACGGTGGCTCATTCCTGTAATTCCAGCACTTTGGGAGGTCAAGGTGGGTGAATCACTTGAGGTGAGGAGTTCAAGACCAGCCTGGCCAACATGACAAAAACTCTATCTCTACTGAAAAATACAAAAATTACTTGGGTGTGGTAGCATGTGCCTGTCACCTCAGCTATTCCAGAAGCTGAGGCACCAGAATCACTTGAACTCCGAAGGCAGATGCTGCAATGAGCCAAGATCATGCCAGGGCAGTCCAGCCTGGGGGACAGGAGGAGACTCTGTCTCAAACAAAAACAAACAAACAAACAAAAGAAAATATTACCTTCTGTTAAGCATTTTATAGGCATTTTAACACGTCAAAATATGGTAACTTAATTAAAACAAAAACTTTAAGAGATCATGGCGATGCTGTGTTGTTTTTCATATTAGGTGATATTCAACAGGAAATCTTAATGAGTTGTATTTTCATTGATGCTTCTTAAAATAGAGCTGAGGTGGGGTATACTTATTTTTTCTTTCCTATACTACACTCACAAATTGCACAAGTACTAAAAGCACACTAATGCCAAAGAAAGAGGTACATGTTATTAAACAACAAATTAAATGTCGATTTGCTGTAAAAACTTTTGTTATGAGACTGAATGTGTGTGGGCATAAACTTGAGTTACTAAATACTAGAAGGGGAATTTTCCTTTTTTATAAAGGAGAATTTCAATGATAACTTAGATCTAAGTCTGAAAATTAAAGTAATACAACATTTAGAAGAAATCAACTTTGTGGCCTTCAAGTGAGCAGGTATTTTATAAACAGGTCACAGAACTCTAGCCAGAGAAGAAAAAGTACATAAATTGGACTATATTAAGCATAAGAAATTCTGTTCTTCAAAATACTTCAGCATATGAATGAAAAGGCAATGCAGGGGTGACAGCACTTCACAATACATATAACTGACAAAAGATGTAGATCCAGATAATAAAAAGGCATCATACAATTCATTAAGAAAAAGACAACCGAATAGTAAATGGACAAACATCTTCACCAGATACCACACACAACACACACACACACACACACACACACACACACACACACACACACAATCAGAATTGCTAATAAACCTCAGAAAGGGTGCTCAACTTCATTAGTTATTCTGGAAGAGAAAATTAGAAACACAATGCAGTACCACCGCACACTTACCAGAACGGCTAAAATTAAAAAAGGTAGAATGTCTCAAGTATTTGGTGAAGATGTTGAACAAGTTACACCATAGAAGTGTAACTTAGTAAAATAGAAGAACTTTTTGGAAGTTTTTATAAATGTAAACATACATCTACCATATTTCACAGCAATTGAACTTCTAGGTGTATTCCTAACAGAAGTGTACCCAAATATTTACCAAAAGATGTTGACTAGAATCTTAATAGCTGCATTAATTACAACAGCAAGAAACTAGAAATCCCCAAAATAACTAATCTAGAGTAGAATGGAATGGTCTCCAGGAATGAGAATAAATGATCTAAAGCAAAAGTATATGAGTGAATTTCATCAATCTAATTTTCACAAGAAAAGCCAGAAAAAAGTAAGCATTATTACATTACCTCAAAAAAAAAAAAAAAAAGTATGATTACATTGCCACAAAAGCAAATACAATTGATTTATGGCATCAGAGGTCAGGCTAGTGGTCGTGGGCAGAGAGGAAATCTGAGGTAGATTTTTAATCTATGTCTGATTACAATGGTAAATTTGACTTGCGAAAATTCATCAGGATGCATAATTAGTGCACTTTATTACGCATATATTTTATTTCAATAAACAAAATTCAAAAATATATTTATATTCCCTAAGTCATTTCCTATTTCCAATGAAGTATGAAATGAAACAATATAAAACTCTTAAGATATAAAAGTTATTTTTTTTTCCTTGCTCCATCCTGTTATTTTCTCTTTAGTCTTCAGTTTGGCTATAGTCCCATGTGTTCAAGTCTGCCAAACATCATAATGATTCAAGGCAAAATGTTCAATCCAGACACAGGATTTCAAGAAAACTTCTAAACAAATGACTCTTTCCATAAGCGTCCATCCTATATTGAATTTAAGGGCTGACTTTTTCACTGCAAGTCAACAAATGGTGAGAGTCTTTTACATGTAAAGTAAATTAAAAATTACCAATTGAGAATTTCAGCCTTGAAATTACTTAAAGCCATTTTCTAGATGAAATCATCTGTTTAAATATGCGTCCTGTTTTTGAGGTTTTCTCCTTGTCTTTTTTTTTTTTTCTTTCATAATGTGAAATGTCTATTGTTGTGAAACAAATGCTGAGCTCAGGAAACCCCTTCAAGAATATTGCCTAACTTCTAGCAAATGATTTTTGACACTGTTTTCTGGTCTAGTTATTCTAAGTATGCTTTCAATTGCTTATTATTTAAATTTTCAGAAAAGAGTGTAATTATTCAGGTAGGGTACACAGAAGGTCATAGGCATCCTATTGCATCTCCATTTATAAATTGTTTTTAATGATCTACAAAGTTCTAAGTTTTTACATGAGGTAAAATTCTTACCTATCATAATGCACAAGAGAAAAATACATTAGTTACTTAAAAGGAACAATTTGCATCCCTACTTAGTAACTCCAAGTTCAGATGTTTGGCTGGCCCCTGCTCAACTTCCCAACCAGACCAAGGTGGAACTGGACCCATCCTCCCAGTTATCCCAGCTGGATTTTGCAGGAATTGCCTTTTTCTAAATGTAACAGGAGCAGATTGGTTCTGTTTTTGGACCTAAACACTCATAACGCTCTTTGGCCTTGTTTTCTGGTGACCACCAGGTGGCCTGAGTGGTTAATGTACTTACACAAGTGCCTAAATGCCTGAGAATGTGAGAATGGCAACATGCGTAGCACTTGATGGTCACTAACCCCACCCCCACCTGAGTGTCGGTCATATCCTCTGGAGATTTACAAGCTATATAATGCAATTTGTTTTAAAAGGATTTCCTCCTAGTGAAATAAAGTCTGCTTCAAAAATATTTGGACATTGTGAACAGTTAGCTACATTTTATTATTTTAATAGTTTATAGAAGGTTATTAGAAACTGTGTACAACATTTTTCTTCTTGTTACATTTCATTTTACTCTGCTTTAAAATTTCATTATTTTCTGTGTCAGTGGGAAAAAGTTCACATTTACTGGCCCTTCTGTTAGATGTGTTATGTGTCTTGCCCTGCCTGCCTAACAGCTCAGCCTGAGTCCGCAGTAGACTTAAAACAAAGAACATGAATTTGACTTTTGTATTAGTTCATTTTCACATTGCTATAAAGAACTACCTGAGACTGGGTAATTTATAAAGAAAAGAGCTTTAACAGACACACTGTTTGACAGACTGTACAGGAGGCATAGCTGGGGAGGTCTCAGGAAACTTACAATCATGGCGAGAGGCAAAGGGGAAGCAGGCACAATCTTCACATGGCAGAGTAGGAGACAAAAAGAGCAAGGGAGGAAGTAGTACACACTTTCAAACAACCAGATATTATGAGAACTCACTATCATGAGAAGAGCAAGGGGAAAATCCGCCCCCATGAGCCAATCACCTCCCACCAGATCCCTCCCCCAACACTAGAGATTACAATTCCATAGAAGATTTGGGTAAGGACACAGAGCAAAACCGTATCAACTTTTATTTACTCCCTCAATCTGAGACATTTCCTGCCATTGAGGCACACAAAACAAATGTGATTCTGGAGCCTGGCACATTCAATCCTGCAACTCAATCCATCATCACTGAGGAAAACACAATTTCTAGTCTTACCTAAGGGCAGCAGAAGTGGCATTATCTAAATTTACTTGAGGATACTCAGATGTAGAAAAAAGAAATTCACCAGTTATTTCTCTCATTCTTTCATGCATCTCTTCCCTTTGAAACAGTAATCTCTTGATGTAATACATTTTTTCTATGTTCTTTTTCACGTCTGTCTTTGCTTGTTAATACCAAATTTTTAGTCAGAAGCATTAAAACGTGCTACTTTGACACCCCTTCCCTTGAGCCTTTTAAGATCTTAAAGCACATGCAAAGACTTATGCCAGATGAATGAAATTCATCCTTTTATCTTAAGAAATAATAGTCCACATTCTAAAAGAGTCACTATTAAATCCTAATGCATAAACAGTGTTCTTTAGTTAACAGTGGACTTTTACATGTAATCTCATTTTCATTTTTATTCTCATAATTACTCTGGGATTTCTTTTTACATGGAAGCTGTGATTATTTATATTTTCAATAAAAGAAATTGAACATAATTTGAAGTGCTCTCTGATCCACCTTTGAATCCAATGGATGCTATTATCTAGACCATACTGCTCTAGAAAATGTGTATTCCTAACTGCCTTATGTTGTGAGATTGTTAAGGGCATGAACTGAATATACTGGAAGTTAGGCTAGGATGTGGCACATAATAGGGTTTATGAATGAGTTCTAAATATAATAAACAAGTTAGTCAAAGGCATCAGACAGTAAGCGGCAGAAGTATTATTTAAATTTGGTGATTTGAGCTCGGCATTGAAATGTATTGTCCAATCCTGTATATAGGCAATGAGCCACCTGGTTAAGGCCTCTGCCTTAAATCACAAATGTTTTAGACAATCTATGTATCCAAATGACAATAGCCATGAGATAAAAAAAAAAAAAAAAAAAAAAAAAAAAAAAAAAAAAAAGCTGTAGGTTCTTTGAAAAAAACGTACATTTTGTCTTGATTTTCATTTCCTAATTGAGCAGGTCACCTACCCACTTCATCATTATTTCTCTTAGCAGAAAGCACTTACAACTCTTCTTGTTATTGCCTGTTTAAATTTAAGCCACATTGTATTTTAACTTTTCAGAAAATATGTCTAGAAAAAGTACTCTTCTTACCATCATAAATGAAAAATGCATACCAGCTGACTTGTAAGAATTTGGAGGTGAAATTTTGCATGAGTTGAAAGAGAAGCTCAAAGTGAATTTACAAATAAGAGCCTTAATAATGCCTATTTGTGAAGATAATTCAATGGGCAAACTAATTTTCTTTCCCAATAAAGTAAAAAAGAAAGAAAATGAGGTAAAACTGAAAGAACACATACCTCCATATATCACAGCCTTGAGCCTGACACATCACATCCCCCCATATGCCTCCACTTCCTGGGCCCGACACAAACACATTCCTCCATATATCACAGCCTTGAGCCCGACACATCACATCCCCCCATATGCCTCCACTTCCTGGGGCCGACACAAACACATTCCTCCATATATCACAGCCTTGAGCCCGACATATCACATCCCCNCAATTGTTGACTAGCTTGAAAGAATAAAGTGTTGGTTGAATGAACTTTGAGATTAATGCTGAATTCATAAGAATTACAAATTTTTTCTCTATTAAAAGCAAGAGTGGAATCAAAAGACATAGTGTTGCTCTGTAATTCATAAACTTTTAGAATATAGTGTTTTGAAACTGAATGTAGTTTGGAACAGTGTTATAGCATCACATATATGCATTTTGTTCAGGAAATCTCTCAATAATTGTTTGAATTAAGACACCCAGATGCTTATGCTTTAAAAAAAAAAGAAAAAATTAGCTCCACAATTCATACCACAGATAGTGTAAATATGTGGAACCAAAGAACATTACATTTCAAACATGAACCTAGTATGTTTCATTGGTGGTGGAGGAAGTGTCTGATCAAGGCTATTTTATGTATTTTTACAACCACGGAGCTGAAGTAAACCTTGGAAAGTTATCTGGTCCAGTTCTCTGCCTTGAAGCTGAAGTATATCACTGGAGCAGGCAAAAATTGATAATGTTTATTAAGACTCCCAGAGAAGAGCAACCCAAGCCTTCTTCATAACCTTTGAATATTTTTTTCTTGTGGCCATTTAAAATGGTTGAAATCCACATGGTTTTCTGAAGTCTTGAGGCTCCTTTAGGAGACCTGAACAAATAAGCTTCTGAAACAAGTCAGCCTCCTTTAAGGATATTTTTGATAACAGATCTAAAGATTACTTTAAAATATTCAACTAAAGGAGCAGCACGTAATTTTTAAAAGCCAAACACTGTATCATTGCCATACTTACATAAAAAGTGCTCAAATAATGTTACTACTAAAACAGTTTATTCATTTTATAAAAGAGAACCAATCTAATGCTTGGTAGAAAAAATATAATGGGTACAATTGTATTGGTCTTTAGGTCAGGGAAGCCATTGAAATAAAATAAGACTACTCATCCTGAAACGGGTAAAATTCCCTTGTCCCCCTTGCAGGGTGTGCGATGGGGGTGTGGCTCACTTCTTCAGTGCCCCGCTGCTCAATCCTCTACAGGAGCATATAGACGGACAGGCTACAGGGCTCTGACCCTGTGACACTGTCTAGGGGTGAATATTTACAGCTCTTGAAGCCCCAGTGGGCGTGTGTTACAGGGTACTCTCTTAATTTGTCATCTATGGGTGCTTGTGTAAGCTCAATTAGAACCTCTGCCTTGTTGCAAGGACATAGGGCTTTCTGTACCCTGTGGTTTCTTCCCTTGGTGTACCAGAAGAATAGGATCACACTAGGACTTGGAGAATGACTGCAAGGTTTTATTGAGTGGAAGTAGCTCTCCGCAGATGCGAAAGCCAGAGGAGAGATGGTTTTTCCCTGGAGTAGGGCCAGTTGGTGGCCCGGGATCTCCTCCCACAGCCCCAGGGAAATTCGCCTCATTCTGCTGCTCAGTGGCCTGCCGGCATGCCAATGCGTTCCTCTCCACGTCCAGCCACCTGTGTGTTCCTCCTCTCCAGCCACTTCTGTCTCTGCCTTGCTAGGGTCTTGGGTTATTATAGGCACAGGATGGGGGCATGGCAGGCCAGGGTGGTCTTGGGAAATGCAATATTTGGGCAGGAAATGCCTATCCTTACCTAGGTCCCTAAGGGTGGAACCCTAGCCAGGGACCACGCCTTCCTCTACCCAACACTTCCCTTCCATATCATTTAAAGGGACCACGCTCTTCTTTTCTCAGCTTTTCTCTTCCCAGCACTTCCATATTAATTCTTTACTTCAATAAAGCCCTTTTTTATTTCAGGTACCTCATCAGAGAAAACTGTTTACTCAAACCACATAAAATGTTTTTAAAAATCACGATTTATAAAACCTTACAGGTTGTGAGAATATTCTAAAAGCTTTTTATAAAAGCTTATAGGTTGTGAGCATATTTAAGAAGCTCAGATTTATAAGTTTTAACAAATAAACAATTATTCTGAGATCCTGAGCTAAGATTATCTTTATGCCCAATATATCACACATATTTCCTATCTTCAAAATGAGTGAATCATAACTTTTAATTTTGCTTTTCTTTTCTAAACTGTGCCACCATTGTTCTTATTTTAATTCCACATCTTCTTCCTTCTCCAAAGAGCCCTTCCTACAACACGCACAAATGTATGGATTTACTGTATTTTATGGCATATATATTTGCCAAATGAATGATGTAATAAATGGATTGTGTAATTTAAATGTGTTAAATTTTGCAGCATTTTTTTTTTTATAACAGTCTCCATGATGTTTGAAACCATCTGTGACAGGCTTACTTCAGATACAGCACATCCATAGATTTAGCATGCAGGATTCTATAATGCACTCAACATTTACAAATATTTTCATTTTCCTGGTATTTTCATATTCATTTTCTTTAACTTGTAGTAAGCATTTTGTTATAAACCTATTTCAGTTGATTTTTTTTCCTTTGCTCTTTTTGTCATGATGAAAGTTTTCAAACATATATAACAGTAAAGAAAAGAATATCACTGTAGTCATCATTCATCATTAACCTCAGTAATTGCCAGCATATATTATATCACCCTCACTTGCTCCCCTATGCAGTATAATATTAAAGCATATACAAATTATTATATAATTACCTCTATAATCCTTAATCAGAAATTTTTAATGACAATTAGGTTAATATCTCATGTTTCAAAATGATATTTCTGTGAAAATTGGTGATCCCTTAATCACGCAGCTTCATCTATAATCCTAGAATTGACTATGGGTAATGAGTAAGAAATAAATATTATCAAAACTCTTGGACATTACCTGAAAAGGATATGTGTGATGATCATGTCTTGTACGATAGGATTGCAGAAGAAATGTAGATGGAATTTGTGGACCACAGATATCTAAAAAACAATTAGGAAAATAATTCAGATTTAATTTGGGAATTTATTGTGTTCATACCGCATACATTTCTTTGATATAAAAGTAGTAAGAAATTGGTATTTGATAAGACTCTAGTATTCACATTCATAAATTTGAGGAAATTCTCAGCAAATCATCCAGAAGAAACACAGGAAAAAATATAATTCTTATGGCATAGGGAACTTAAAGCAAAACAGCTTTCAAACACTATACCCAAAAGAACACCAAGAATGAAAAAGTTTAAAAGAGAAGTAGTTGTTTACATAATTAGAGAAAGACAACTGGTAGAATAGAAAAAAATAATAAATCTAGAAAATATAGTTTGAATATTACAGCAAACATCACAGCTAAATAAAGTGATTTTGGAAAATCTCTAGGAAAGTATTGAAAACTTATTATTCCCAATCTTCTCTGAACATATACATAAGTGTTCATTTAGTCCTCTTGCTTTTGCTTTGACACAGCTCAGCCTGGGCAACTGCGGCATATTACGTCAGAGCCAGTGATGCTCGGATAAGATGAGAAGGTGAAGCCCAGTAAGCCCTGGCTTATTGGAATCTCCTCCAGTGGCATATGAGTAGTTAGACAGTCAAATCTCAGTATCACAGTAAAAAGGTGATGTTCTATTACAGACTTTGAAGAAAATAAAAGTACGTCCTAATTAAGAGAAATATTTAAATATGTAGGGGACATAGGTAATAATACATTTAATAATTTTAGTACAGTTTTATATACACATACATTACTAGATGATTAGAAATCTGGATTTTCCTTTCGAAGAGGTGTTTCCATATGCTGCCACTGGTATCATGAACTAACACACTAGGTGCTTTTAATTTAAGAGCATATTATATCTACAAGATATTCTCAAAAGAGAGATCCATGAATATACGCTGTTTCTTAGCAAAGTGAACCATGCTGTGACTAAACTTTCTTTCGAAAATGAATAATGGAAATTGCTCCAGAATTTTTAAACAACCAGTATCCCAAAGTTTACTGATTTCTGTAAAGCTTTTAAAAGCCCCTTTCCATTAAGTTTCTTCAGGGAAGCTATTATCCTTTCCGCTGAAGTTGTATTTTGAGGAATGTAAGGCAGATCCATGAAAGAGATTAAATGAGGATTCAATGATAAAACAGCAGCATATTTTTACCTTTCCTTTTTTATCATTTAATTTCAGATACTGTGAGTAGAACTTTGTGGAAATTAAGGTGCTTCTCCTGGTTCCACTAATAAAATTCCAATGAAAAAGTGGGATCCTACCTTCATCATGTCATCTTTTGGCCCATACTGAAATTTAAGGGACTTTTCTAAACTCTATTTCTAATTAATGAAAGGCAAGGTTTTTAATGAAAATAAAAGCTACCTTTTAAAATTTAGTGCCAGTTATAATCTATATATGTAACATACATAGTATTTATACATTGTATTTACTACATATACACATATATAATACAAACAATATAATGTTTATACACATGTACAAAATATATACAAGGCATACCCTCATGGATAAAGATTAAAATTGGCACTAAATGAATGTTACTTACATACCCACACATTTACAATACTTCAAAGTTATTATTATCTAAATTTTCCAGATGCAAAAATTAAAGCTTAGGAAATTAAGTAACTTGCTCAACACCATGTATCATTTATGTGGTAGATGTGAATTAATAAAATCCTACTTTGTTACCTTCATAGCCCAAACCTCCATCAGTACAATAGAAGGGATTGGGATAGCCCTTGGGACAAATACAACTTGTTCACAGTTTTCATATATCTACCATTTTCTTATTTTTTATTTCTTGAAATGAATGAAAACAACTACAGGGCTTACAACTCTAGGAAACTTTGTCCATCATATTGCTATAATGGAACTTTTTTAAGCAGTGTTCTATTCAAGATAATATACTATTATGCCTGGCCATAGGAGAACAAACAAACAAAAACATAAAACAAATACATATGTACAAAAAACAAACAAAAAACCTTAGGATCTGGTAGTAGGATAAGCTGAGTCTTTTTCCTTCACTGATTAACATCAAAGGACAATAACTAATTTATAATGTGAGAATTTGTCACTAGATGGAAAGCAGAAATCAAGAGCTTCCCCCCTCAGTCAATGCTGATAATCTGTGAGTACACACTGTTACAGCCATACAGTTAAAATGTTTAAATCCCATCATGCACGTTGTAAAATGGGCTCTGTCCTGAGCCTCCAGGCAAGATTCTGCCCCGCCAGCCCTTTTCCTAACTAGTAACTAAAGAATAAATGAACCCTGGCAGGCACAGGGTACTTGGGACCCTGTTCTAGCCTCTGGTCATGTCTACTCTGATTGATCCATGCCCAGGCATACTAGTGGTTTTGTGATTTGAAAGTCACAGCTGCTGTCAGCACAGATTGAATCACTTCAGGAGAAATAAACAGTTAAATAAATATGAAGGGAAATTTTAACTGATCATTGGATAAAACGAGGCTAAGCACAAAAGCAATGAAAGGAATTTCAAAGAGGAACATCAATAGCTTTGACAGTCTTTCAAACAAGTTTTACACACAAAATTAAATGATGAAGTGGAAAATATGTATGAAAACAAATAAAATAGAAAAGTATCAATATATAAAATTCATATCTTAAATGTGAAACTAACTGAACAATTTAAAAGGTAAAAGAAAACTGGAAACATATACAGTTTACTTAAAAGTACAAATAAACAAGAAATACATTTTAAGAATTATAATAGTGCATCTTTTTTTAACTTAAAAAATGTAGCATAATGAAATCCTCAATTTGAAATGATTCAAACATTTCCTTTACAAATGACAATGGGATACTAAACCCCCAGATCTGTAATATTTCGTGGCAGTGACACTAAAATGCATTTATAGCTTGTAAAGAGGTTTTACATTTTTCTAATTGTCCAGGAGTAGTTATGCTAGTTAATGCTATAACCGTATAAATCATTATTGAAGATATTACTGTCTATAAGATCAAACAAATTTGCATGTGAACTCATTGAAAGACCTCTATTTCTGTATCATTCATGATTCTTAATATTCTGTTCAAAATTAAGGTGCATTCTCAAGCCAAATTTGATGTTAATTACAGTAATTATATTAAGTATGATTAAACTTGTTTCTTGACTCTAATTTTATATTTAAAGTTTGCTATATCAACCTTATTATGAAGTATTTACTGCTATCTTACATGTCCCTTGGAAAGAATTGTGATGTACATTTAGATACATAAATTAGGGTAAATTTGGAATATTATATTATTAATTATTTGTAGAACAACTAAGTGGTCAAAATTGTTTTAGTTTTAGGGTTATTCTCAAGTACTTTGTAATGAAGATTTTAAAAGAATCTTGTAACATATCCGGTGCTTCTTTCCAATGGAGTATCATAATATAAATATACTGTTTTGGAATTACAATTGCATTTCTTTTAGAAATAGAGGTGCAAATTATTCATATTTGAACCACAATGCACACACTTCTTAAAAGCCCATTTAAAAAATTATGCTTCTAAAAAGGTTGTTAACGGAAATATGCATCACTTTATAATTAACCAAACCTACAACAAATTAAAGTGCTGATTGTGAAGGCAAAATAACACTAATCTATAATTATAATCAAGAATAGCAGAAACTGAAAACCATAGGCAACTCAAGACAAAATTTTTATGAAATGCAGGATCCAGACAGACGTTTTAGTTGAATCCAAAGTAAACCAGACAAATGTGCCCATATTATATCTTTTCTGAATTTTGGTAAGTCTTCATCATTTATTTAATAGTTTACTAGCTGTTTGTATATAAAACAAAATTATATATGGTTTTCTGTCATGTTTTCAACAATTAATGAAAAAAGATCTTCAATGTTAAGCTTGAAAACTCCCACTGGAAGAACACTAGTTACTCCATGCTAAGAATCTTATTATAAAAGTTACTACTAAAGGATAAAACAAACAAACTGGCAAAACAAAAGAAAACAATATACTCTGAATCCCACGATGTTAATTTATCCTGGCACTTTCATTTTCTCCCCTATACATTGAGGTTATTGATCATTTATCTTCCTAGAAAGAAAAAATTACCATAGATGCCTGTGTTTATAAGATGGCATTGACTTGCAATTTTTATTGGCAAAGTATAGACATTAGAGAATTCTAGCTGATCATTTGCAATAAATATACATTCTGTATGTTGGAGTTAGCAAAATAGTTAAATAATCTAGATTGCTTAGGTTCAAATATCATTTCCTCAGATTATTGACTGTAACCTTATCTATGCCTCAATTTCCTCATTTTCAGAGGATAATAATCATATCTATTTCCTAAAATGACCATGAGAATTAAATGGGATAACACATACGTACTATTTTACATGGTATATTGTGTCCAGAATTGGTGGGTTCTTGGTCTCGCTGTCTTCAAGAACGAAGCCGCGGACCGTCGTGGTAAGTGTTACAGTTCTTATAGAGGGTGTGTCTGGAGTTTCTTCCTTCTAGTGGGTTCGTGGTCTCGCTGGCTTCAGGACTGAAGCTGCAGACCTTCGCAGTGAGTGTTACAGCTCTTAACGCCGTGCGTCTGGAGTTGTTAATTCTTCCTGTTTGGAATTGTTCATTCCTCCCTACGGTTTCTTGGTCTTACTGGCCTCAGAAGTGAAGCTGGAGAGTTTCGTGGTGAGTGTTACAGCTCATAAAGACTGGGTGGACCCAAAGAGTGACCAGCAGCAAGATTTACTGCAAAGAGCGAAAGAACAATGCTTCCAAGCTATGGAAGGGGACCCCAGCAGGTTGCCACTCCTGGCTGGGGCATCCTGCTTTCACTCCCTTATGTGACCCCACCCACAACCTGCTGGTTGGTCCATTTTACAGAGAGCTGATTGGTCTGTTTTGACAGAGTTTGGTGCATCTACAATCCTTTAGCCAGACACAGAGTGCTAGACAGAAAAGTCCCCACTAAATTAGCTAGTTACAGAGTACAGATTGGTGTATTTGCAAACCTTGAGCTAGACACAGGGCACTGATTGGTGTATTAACAATCCCTTAGCTAGACGTAAAGGTTCTCCAAGTCCCCACTAGACTTAGGAGCCCAACTGGCTTCACCTAGTGGATCCGGGACAGGGGCTGCAGGCAGAGATGCCCGCCAGCGCCCCGCCGTGCGCCGACACTCCTTGGCCCTTAAGCGGTCGATGGGACCGAGCGCGGGCGCCGCGGCTCAGGGGGCGGCGCTCGTCTGGGAGGCTTGGGCCGCGCAGGAGCCCACCGCGCGGGGGCGGGTGGGTGGAGCGAGGCTCTGGCATGGCGGGAAGCAGGTCCCGAGCCCTGCCCCGCTGGGAGGCACCTGAGGGCCCGCGAGAATTCGAGTGCAGCGCGGCCCGGCCGGCATTGCTGGGGGACCCGGCACACCCTCTGCAGCCGCTGGCCCGGGTGCTAAGCCCCTCACTGCCTCGTGCCAGCAGCGCTGGCTGGCCGCTGGGAGTGCAGGGTCCGCCAAGCCCACGCCCACCGGGAACTCGCGCTGTCCCGCGTCACAGCGTGCAGCCCCGGTTCCCGCCCGGGCCTCTCCCTCCACACCTCCCTGCAAGCAGAGGGAGCCGGCTACAGCCTCTGCCAGCCCAGAGAGGGTCTCCCACAGTGCCGTGGCGGGCTGAAGGGCTGGCTCCTCAAGCACTGCCAGAGTGGACGCCGAGGCCAATGAGGCGCCCAGAGCAAGGGCTGCTAGCATGTTGTCATCTCTCAATATGACACACAGTAAGGATTCAAACATTTTTCTATTATTGTTGTATACTGCTCCGTAATTATTTTCTACCTCTGCATGAGAAAACAGTCATAGAAAAACTGCATAAATGTTCCACATTAAAATACTGAATGCTTCTTCCTGCTCACTCTAAAAGCTCTTTGTTTAAACATCTTGCCACATTAGAGAATCAATATGTTTCATAAATTGTTTTGACTCTGCTTTAGTTTTGATTAAGAGTTCATAAAGAGGATATTATCGTGTTTCTTAATGTGAAAGAGATGCTAATCATTTATATAATTGTTAAATATTCTAAAAGCATGTCTAGTGGTTTTACATGAACTAAGAACAAGGGTTAGAGCACACACATGCCAGCCTGATAGAAATTCACAGTATCAGTTTCTCTCATTCACTTACACATATCCTTAATATTCTATATCAAGCTCAAGAAATGAAATTTGGGTAATTCAATCCTATGATAATAATTTCTCTCAGAGGAGATAATTTATCATAGAATGGAAAAATCAATGTTTCTGTTGCAAATTAAATGCTTAGAGTTTTCTGCTTGGAAAAGTGCCCTGTCCGGGCAATGTATTTACTGGCACATAATTCCTTGTGGGCCCCTATGTAGCAACTTTTCAAATTCATTGTTAGATTCAGTTTGAGGAAAGCTTTGTATTCAGAGTGGTTCTTTTTCTAAGGTGGCAATAATCTGTGACAATAAAGCCATTAGCATAATGCGTTGTATAATAGATTTTCAATAAATCAATGAAGGATTTAATTATTTGGTTGGCTGGAAGAGAAAGTGTAAGAAAAAGAATATCTGTAAGAGCAGATTACTTTTCTGTGAGAAAATATAAGCAAATTTTTTTGATACAGAGACTATATATTATTAAAGTTTGTAATTAAGAGTTGTCTAAAATATTCCTCATTATTTAGAGTGGAAAGTAAATTATTTAGTTACCATATTATTATTTTTCTAATGCCTATTGGCTATTTGGTTTATTCATTACAAAAATTTTTTTTTGAAACATCTTTTCTTCAAAAAATCACACAATTTTTCTGAAAACATTGTCTATATATTTTCTATATGAAAATTAAAAATACAATTTTATAATATAGGGTAGACTTTATATAATTATATAACCTCTTTCACAATCCGGGAAGTTTCATTTGCTCCCTGTCTTGTAGATAAAGGAAATAACTAGTAGGTAGACATGATGTTAGTGGTCACTTATTCCAGATGTTCTCAAAAGATGGTCAAAGGAACTGCTGGAAGACTGGCTGCATACTTATCAAACCTCCCTTAAAAAAAAATAGGATAAAAATATGTATATTTTGCTCCTACCAAGTCCTTCTAATAAAATGATAAGCACTCTAACAACATTTTTTAACAAATAAGAAACTTAGAACCCCCAAGACATTAAGAGGTTTGTTTAAATTCGTGAAATTACTTAGGAGCAGAACAACTCAAAACAGTTAATAATCTCATTCTATCACCAAATAACTTTTTATCATTACATTTCTCACAAAATTAACGTTTGTATTATCTTCAATGCATGCATCTTTTTACAGTGTTTATAGCACAAATAATTTGCAAAGAAAATAGAAGTTCCTTGAAGACAAGGAGTGTTTTTATTTATTTATTTATTTATTTAAGACGGAGTCTCACTCTGTCGCCCAGGCTGGAGTGCAGTGGCCTCATCTCGGCTCACTGGAAGCTCCGCCTCCTGGGTTCATGCCATTCTCCTGTCTCAACTTCCCGAGTATCTGGGACTACAGGCACCCGACACGACGCCCGGTGAATTTTTTGTATTTTTAGTAGAGACGGGATTTCACCTTGTTAGCCAGGATAGTATCGATCTCCGGACCTCGTGATCCGCCCTCCTCAGCCTCTCAAAGTGCTGGGATTACAGGCGTGAGCCACTCTTCTTCATACCCTTGGTGCCAAGGATAATGATGAATTTTTAAAAAATGAATTTTCACCTTGAATTAAATTGCTCTTTCAGAGAGAATACTACAGAAAGAAAATGAGTTCAATACTAGTATACTATAACATGCATTTAGAATTAGAATGTTAATGATTTGGGCAAGTGATTATGGAGCATGGGGGTGGATTTAGTTGCAGCTGGTGTGTAATATTTGAAAGTCCCCAAGTAATTCTGACAAATCACCATTGAACTAATAAGCTTCTCTTCTCTCCTTGAAAATTATTGATTTAAAACAAATACTTTAGTTTGGAATCGTGTCAGAAAAAGCAATAGAAATAAAATTTCCTAAATTCATTTCTGTAATTTAAACAAGACAAAAGATATGTTTATTTTACTGTTTATTTCAGAAACTCAGAACTCTTCCAGTTTATGAACTCCATCCCAAGACACACAAATGCATTTTTTATGAAGTGTTTAATGTGTCTTATCTGTATACTGGAAATCTTGTGTCTAGTTTTTGAGTATGTTTCTTTCAAGTAGAGTGTACTAATATTTAGAATGGTTTTGTTCAACTTTTGAAAAAAACTTTTTTGAAAAGTTTCCTTTTCAGAACTTTTCTCTTTTCTTCCTTAGTAATCTAATTTACTCCCTTAGTTGATAACATTTATAGCTGTAACTCTGAGTCAAATATTTCTTAAGATGTAGACATGCATTATAAACTGAAATTTATAAAGTTCAACTTGTATGTTCCAGAGATGATTCTGACTCAAACTGTCCAAAACTAAATTCAGCATTTTTCTTCTATGAACTGTTTGCTTTCGACTTTTTTATTCCAATCACTGGTGCTATCATGCATCTGGTAGATCAAGACAGAAATATAGGTCTTTCCTAGAAATGACACATACTACTCCCAATATTTCCAGGTAATTACCCGTATGTTATGTCACCCCATTCTTAAACTTCTTTTTTGGCTTAATGACAAGTCCAAACTCCAAAGCAGGGCTACTGAGAGCCGTTATGAATTTGATCCTGCTTATTTCTTCAGTCTTCTCTTCTGAAAATACAAGTTGTTTCCTGTTCTTGGGAAACTCCAAGTCCCTCTATCTCCCAGACAAGTTGATTTCCATTTAACATTTAGCCTTCAGATTAGCTTCCATTACCTCCAGGCAGACTCCTGCAGGATCAGCGTCTATTCAGTGGATTGATAATGTTGCATTTTATTTCTCAGTTTATTGGTCAGGATTCTCACCTCTGCTCAAATAAGCCATGTTTCATAGAACAGTCTTACTGTAAATGAAATCCATAGGCCCATTACTAGTTTGTAAATGGTTAATAAGATTTAAAAAGTAAATTAAAAGTGTTTAGCAACTGTTTTAGCAATTTGACAGAATCATCTTATGTTTGATGGATCATATAAAGAACTGGCTATGTATGTCTATTTCACTTCTTTGGCAGTCTGTTTTTATGGTGTCATACAAAAATGTCAGTCAGTAAGGGAATCACTGCCATCAAGGAAGAACAATGTACTATTATATCACCATAACCCAACACCAGGCTTTACTCACAGGATTTATATGTATTGATTTGTTACATGAATAAAAATATTAATCAAAGTTATATATATATATATATCTCAAACCTTACTTAAATTGTGTAACTAAGGCTTAGATGAAGCAGACATGTCAAATATTGAAAACCAAGAAATAGAAAACACAAGTCTTATGGAAGAGCATCTTCTGTATTTACAAGTAGTTAACAACCTTTTCAGTTGCTTACATTAATTTCACAATATTCAAATTGAAAAAAATCAATTTTGAAACAATTCTTGTTCCCAAAAAGTATCATTTGCAGCATTTTATATTCAAGAATATTGTATTTGAAATTATTACAAATTCTTAGGAACATTAAGCACTTTTACTGACTAAAATACATACTCTGCCTTGAAGATGGACAAAGAAAGAGTCTACATAAAAGTTTCACATCAGTGAGTCTTTCTCCCTGCAGTAGTTTTGGGTTTTTTTTTTTTTTT
>NW_016824250.1:677510-684274 GCF_001698545.2 Rhinopithecus bieti
TTTTTTTTTTTTTTTTTTGTTTTTTTTTTTCTCTTCTAAAGTCTTCTCTCTCCTTTAAATTCTTCCCTCTCACCAATTTTTTTCTGTCTTAACCAGAAAGCCAGGAAGGAATTTTTCTGAGCAATGCCTTCATAAGAAATGAGTGAGTGCTACTATGTTCATTAGCAGATAACAAATTAACTTTTTTATTATTAATAACCATAGTGAATTCCGTAGGTCTCCATTCAGACTACACCTTTAGGAACCAGGCACTTATTTTTATCTACTATCAGGGTTTTTAGGTATTGATATTTCACTGCTTAGTTCCTCCCTAGGAATTGGCCTTTGCTGATCATGGCTGCCTCACTTGAGATTTCATCTTATTTCTAGGGATTTTTCAAATCCAAAAATTAGTGATGAATGGGTACAAATGATCAGTTTTACTGCTTCATTTTGCAACAACTCTGCAAGTCCCTCTTAGCTCCTTTGCATATCACAAGATGGACTGAGGTCTTTGTTGCAACTTCATTGCATTACAGCTTCTCTTTCTAACCAAACCTGTTTTCTCCTTTCCATACAAGTGTGTTTCTTGAGGACACTCCTTAATAAACCATTTAAGTATGTAAATACATCTTAGAAGTTGTTTTCTGGGAGAAACTGATTTAAGAGAATAAATAAAACAGTTTATATTGGAGATATATATATGTGTGTGTGTGTGTGTATGTATACACACACAGTTACATTGGAGATTTATATATATTTACAGTTTATATTGGAGATATATATATATATATATATATATATATATGAAGCTGTATATGAATATACCATATATAGCCATATATAGAAGCCTGAAGACACATATGTGAAGATACATAAACTGAAATAAGTTTAATAATATGGTGGCAGTCACCAAGGAGAAATATATAAACTAGTGGTTCAAATCTATACCTGGGCTACTCACAGAGTATTAAAATGCAAATAGAATATCTGTGGAAAAAAAATACAACAGTGACTATTTAGTGCAGTGGTTCTGAAACTTTTACAAAACCACAATGTTGAGAACATGTAACAAATTCAGTTGCTTTGAGGCAGGGCTGAGGAATCTGTGTTTTACCAAAGAACTCAGTAAATTTTGCCTAAGAATATATAACATGCTCATGAGAGAAACTTTTCATAGCAACTGTAGGCAAAGTCTATTTATGTGTCCTTAGTGTTGAAGCAAGAAAAGGAAACAGGTTTAAAAAAGCAAGAAAGTTAAATGAGGAAAACTATTTTATGTTTTTTTTTTTCCCCAAAAGAATCATATAAAATTTTGCATAGCAAAATTTATATAGACCCCTTTAAAAGTTTTTTTTCTTTAATGTTAATTAAATGAGATTGGCTTGTAAAAATTTACCTCATATTGCAAACTTTTTGAGTACATGCCCTTTGGATTATATGAAAATCACCTCCGGCATTCTGAAGTGAGCACAATTATTGCTTATCTTTGGGAAAAGCCAGTATGTTGGTAATGTGTGGAGTTTTTACCTCAGTGCTTTCCTTAAGCTACAGCATTGGTAATACTAATCACTTTCAGGCTTGCAACTGTTATTTTGTCCTAATGGCAAAGCTGCTTGCCTTCATTCCAGATCTTTCCTTGGAATATCAGATATAAATTTATATTTGCCTCCGCTACTGTTCTGGGTACCTTATAGCCTTTTCAAACTCAGCATATACAAAAGTTTTCCTTGTTTTAGTCACCCAAATATGACCCTGTCATACATTTGACCTTTCAGATAATAGTATCTTCCTTTACTCAGTAGACCAAGCTCTTTACCAAAACATCTTTTCTTAATTAACTCTACACAGTTTGGTGTTAAATTGTTCCTGATGATTTTACTCATACATATCCCTTGGATATAACCCTTCCTTCTTTTCTACTGATACTGCTTAGTCTAGACTTCATTCACTTAGATTTTTGCAGTCATTTAATGGTTTCCCTATATTTGTTATCTTCCTTTTAATGTTCCACATGGCCAAGAGGGTTACATTCCTGAAACTTCTGAGTATGCCTCTTCTTTGTTCAAAAAATAAAATTTCTAGTATCTTGGCAGTCTATTCATAAACCATATCTTACTAACTCGTCAATCTACATTTTACATCAATGCAACTCCAACACTTTGGTTATATAATTCTCTCTTGCCAACTTCTGTGTATATATAATATTACATTTAAATTTAAACACAGAACTTTAAAAATATTTTAATTGATTCTTTTAAGTATAACAATAAACCACTACCTGCTAATATAACTGTTACATAGTTCATGAAAAGTAACTATGTTTTAAAAAATAATTTAATAAGAAAGGTGGTATGGGTTTTATAAATCTCTTCTATGACCTGGGAGAGGACAACTGGATTCTTCTATTTACTTCTATAGTCAAGCTATTGAGATACTTTTTATTGGTTAAGGTGTATGATGAAAATATGATCTCACAGAGATATGTAAGTGGAAAAGGGAAGAGTGTTTAATAGTCTTTTCAGATGGTCATGTAAATTATTTTAGATATTTTGTCAAAACTGTACAAGTGGTGGTCTCTTAAGACCTAATTATATCTGTACCCATACCAAAGAAATTTTCATACACTGAAAATCTCTTGACTTATCATATACTTTTAATAGATATTTTACCCATAATTATGCATTTGTCCTTCAGAAAATGTTGGCTCATTTTGTTACACAGTCTTTTCAAGTGTTGAAAAAATTCATTACAAAATGGTGGCAAATAAAAGTTTTCAAAAAAAAACCTGTTTACTTGGAGGCTTGAATTTTATCACTGAGGATAAATCAAGTATTTTTTTTCCCTATGACATGTCTTTCTCAATTCATTCATGTTCAAGAAATCTGCCGGTTTTCAACTCTGAAAAGTACTAGTTTTTCTGTCACTCCTCCTTTCAAGTGAAAATGGTATTCCATCCAAAAATGGCTAGTTGAGCCTACAATTCAAACAATCAAACATGTGTATATTTTTTAGAAACAACAATCTTACTAGTATTCATTGCTTTATGAATTCTTCCCATTTTGTCTCACAACGTAAAAAGCGTATATACACAAGGATCAGGTTTTAATCTGAACATAGTCTCACTGTCACTCACTCACTACCTCACTGAAGATACCCATTTTAAATAAAACCCCTTTTAAAATTTTTTATTCTACAAGTGCCTGCTGGTGAAGGATACAATGACTTCTAATAGAATTTTGTGCCACTGTACCCAGTGGTTTTAATTACCAGTAACTTAACAACTTGACAAGCCATATTGGAGCCTGGGTCAAAAGGAAAATGTGTGTGTGTGTGTACCATACTTTTTTTAAATGTATGTTTTATTTATGTTTTAATGGTTAAACTTTTTCCAGAATATTATTGTGGTTTAAAAATATCGAAACTTTAAAACATTCATTTTTTTTTTTTTTTTTTCTGAGATGGAGTCTCGCTCTGTCACCCAGGCTAGAGTGCAGTGGTATGATCTCTGCGCACTGCAACCTCTGCCTCCCAGATTCAAGCGATTCTCCTGCCTCAGCTTCCAGAGTATCTGGGACTACAGGCGTGCACTACCAAGCCCAGCTAATTTTTTTCTTTCTTTTTTTTTCTGTATTTTTAGTAGAGACTGGGTTTCACCGTGTTGGGTAGGATGGTCTCGATCTCCTGACTTCATGATCTGCCTGCCTCAGCCTCCCAAAGTGCTGAGATTACAGGAGTGAACCACTGTGCCCAGCCTAAAACATTCTTTTCCTTAGAACCCAGTGTGCTTCAACATGGCATCAGTCTTTATTTAAAATTTTGTTGTTTTGTTCATCCTGTTTTTTTTTTTTTTTTTTTTTTTTCTTAATTTTCATTTTTTTAAATATTGCCCTAAAATATCCATCTGGTTTGACCCTGTGGCCCCACCCAAATGTCATCTTGAATTGTAATCCCCATATGTCAGGGCAGAGACCTGGTGGGAAGTAACTGGATCATGGGGGTGGATTTCCACCGTGCTGTTCTCATGATGGTGCGTTCTCCTGAGATTTGATGGTTTAAAATTGTGGTACGTCCCCCCTTGCTCTCTCTCTACAGCTCCTCTATGGTAAGGCATGCTTGCTTCCCTTTCTCCTTCTGCCATGATTCTGTGTTTCCTGAGGCCTCTGAGCCATGTTTCACATTAAGCCTGTAGAACTGTCTTTTAAATCTCTTTTCTTCATAAATTACCCAGTCTCAGTTCTTTATAGCACTGTGAAAATGGACAAATAAAAATACTATTTGTCTTGATAACTGAGTTTTTTAGTGCCCCCTTTAATTATGCACTCAACAAATGCCTCAATTTACTCACCTCAATCCCCACCCTAATCCCAAAATACCTTTGCTTTTGTAGCATCACTGCAAATATCAAAACAATAAAACAGGCAAATGTCATTTTAGAACTATTATGAACCTTGTTTTGACCTCATAGACCTCCTGAAAGGGTCTCAGGGACCATCTGTGGGTCATGCTTTTAAACCATGCATCAGGCTAAAATAATTAAAAGTTATTTAAAAGAATTTTATTCTCATAATTCATCCCTCCTATGACATCCCAGAAAAGAAAAGAAAATTCATTGATTTTCAAAATTGCCACTATTCAGTTTAAGGAAGTATATCAATTCTTCAAAAGATATACATGTCGGCTGGGCAAAGTGGCTCACATCTGTAATCCCAGCACTTTCATAGACCAAGGAGGGTGGATCACCTGAGGTCAGTAG
Source organism: Rhinopithecus bieti (assembly GCF_001698545.2). NCBI lineage: Eukaryota > Metazoa > Chordata > Mammalia > Primates > Cercopithecidae > Rhinopithecus > Rhinopithecus bieti. Next base: position 682,246 of record NW_016824250.1, read on the forward strand.
TTCGAGACCAGCGTGGCTAACATGGTGAAACCTCTGTGAATTCTTAAACAAATTTATGTGAACACTGAACAATTATCCCTTAACTTGTACTTTAGTTCATCAACTTTGTATGTGAATAAATTGTATACATGGTCACATTTTCAAAAATATCTTGTACAAACCACATTTTAAAAAAGGATAATTAGAGATAGCGTTTAACATTCTGGGTTTTTTTTTTTTTTTTCATCACGGATATTAAGTTAATTATTAACCCTTTATTCCTACCGGTAGAGAAAATAGTCACTATGTTATGATAATTGTCATGCCATATACAACATGTTTGTGCATTATATCAAATTAAGAAGTTGTATGAGGCCATCTTTCCAGAGTATCTAGAAATTTCTAGACAATTTTACATAATTAAAGTTAGAATACAAATTGCCATAAGAGTGATATGTAGGCTGTTTGCTAAGTAAGAAATGTCAGTGAGCAGTAATATCTGTGCTAAAGTCTAGGAATCATATAATTATAGCATATAATATAAACAATAATGTGACTTACTGGGTTTCATAGATGTTCAACGTTAATAGTAAAAGCAAGACAGTATTTCAAGTAACACTAATAAAGAGTAGGAGAGAACAACTGTAATCATCCTGTGATTAACGACAATCACAACAACAAATCATGACCTTATTCTAGGAAATATTTTCTAATAGTTTATTCCATTCAACCTATCTCAAGAAATAACAATTTTATTGGTGTATAGAAACAGAAAGACTAAGAGGTTCACATAAACTAGAAAGGCAAAGGATTTATAAACTAACAGTTTATTCCACAGAGGTTTTATATAGATGCATTGCATTGCTTAGTAAGGAAAATTCTTTTAGTTCACAAAAGGATTTAGACTGAAAAGTTCAAAGACTGGGCATTTTAAAAGTATCTTTACTGCCTTAAGTGCTAAACTTTATGAAACTAAATCAGGGTTAGGGTGGAATGAAACTTGCTCTTTGGAATGAAATTTCCTCTCTAACAAGACAAATGCAATCAGTTTAATGAACTCTTCTAGGAGACAAGTGAGAGATGGAAGAAATTACTTGTTCATTATGCTAATTTTAAAAAGAGAATCTAAAGCCTATGAAAACAAAACTGATTAAAGCATATCCAGTTTGGCTACTTAGAGCTGTGAAGCACATAGTGTGCAAGCCCTGGATGTTGATTGGAGATTCCACATAATTACTAATTTTTTGCATGTGATAAATATGGGTTTTGGATTCTACCTATGACTTTTTGACATATTTTGACATATTAAACACATATAGGAAATAGAAATTCAAGAAGAGAGAGATCACTGAGCAAACCAGAAGGAAACTCTTAATTTTCCATTAAAATTAAGCAGCATATAAACTAAAGCATATGGGATAGTTCCTAATGGTCTTCTTTTATGAAACTGCTAAGAAGTCCAATTGAAACAGCGTTCACAATATATAATGCTGGCCTGACAACAGAGGAAAATGTTTTTCGCCAGCTTTTTTCCATTAGCCAGTCAGAGGGAACTTACAGAGATATAAGAGTTTAATAATCATTTAACAGCTCTTTTTGATCCACCCCATATTCTTGGTGAGGGTTGGAAAGTGTTCCTGTTGCACTCACAGTTTCATCTGCGAGCAAAGGTCCTAATGTATCATAAGATGTATGAAATTGAACTCTGAGCTGCTGAAAACAAAGTTTATTTCTAGGTGAGGTTAAATTTAGATCAACTTCTTTCCTAAGAATCAAGAAATCAAGTGGAGTAAAATTTGAAATTAATTCCACCTGAAACTTAATATGCCATATTAGAAAAAATTTTTGTATTTTCCAAACAGTTTTATATGATGAAATATATCTCAAGCTATAAATACAGGACTGATGAAAACTAGAGTTTTTACAAGCTCTTTTTATAAAAAAAAAAGTTTGATGCAAGTGATACGGATTTATTAAGTAAATTCAGTACTCCCCACTGGCATTTTACCAGATCTAGTTCATATAACTAAAATGAAAAAAAAAAAAAAAA
>NW_016824250.1:684691-709232 GCF_001698545.2 Rhinopithecus bieti
ATATATTAGATATTATATATATAATAAACAGTTTATTTCTAGATGAGATTAAATTTAGAGCAACTTCTTTCCTAAAAATCAAGAGATCAAGTGGATTAAAATTTGAAATTAATTCCACCTGAAACTTAATATGCCACAATAGAAAAAATGTTCATATTTTCCAAACAGTTTTATATGATGAAATATATCTCAAGCTATAAATACAGGACTGATGAAAACTCTAGAAATTTTACAAGCTTTTTTTTAAAAAAAATAGTTTGATGCAAGTGATATGGATTTATTAAGTAAATTCAGTACTCCCCACTGGCAATTTACCAGATCTAGTTCATATAACTAAAATGAAAAAAAAAAAAAAACTGTCTAAGCAGAGCAGATAGAAAACAGTTCACAAAATCTGGGGCCAGAAGTGAACCATATAATTAACGTCTAAGGGTTCATCCCAGGAACCTGATTTTTAACAAATGCCCCAGATGGTCTGAATTATTTGTAATATAATCTCTAAAGAATAATGCATTATGCAAACTAGTAGTTCTATATATCATATGCCTTTAGCACACATAGTTTTCCTAAAATAACTGAAAATTGCGCCTACTAAAAGGGCATTAGCACCCTTAGTGCAAAAGCAACATAATGTAATCTTGATCTCTAGCCTTACGGAATATTCTTACTCCCTTTTTATCATTATTTCTATACTCACACTTTTCATTTGGTTGTGTCCACATGAGGGAAGCAGCATATACTATAAATCTTGCAAATTATCTTAAGATTTGGAACCACTCAGTAACATCTCGGCTTTAAGTTAGTTGTCCTCAAAGTGTGGACAGGGATCCAGCAGCATCCTGATCACCTGAAAACTTGTTTGAATCAGAAAATCTGGGATGGTATGGAGTGAGCTATTTAATAAGCCCTCAAGGTGTTTAGAGTGGATGCAAATGTATGGGAGCCATTGCTTTAGGATAACTGGACTAAGGGCCACTGTTGTAGGATAGCTTGACTAACAACTTAGGATACTTCTGACATTAAGTTTGATCTTTAGTGAGAAAATGAAGCACATGCTCCTTAATACAATTTACACATTGTATTTATCTTTTCTTAATTCAGGATAATTGTGCTAAGACCACTCTATTTACGTTTCCTCAAAGGCTGCCTAGAGAATCCTTAATTCTTATATTTTGACATAGGCTTTAAGACAACTCCTGATAACGGTTAAAGATACATTTTCTGGTAGGAGGTATCTGCATCTTTTAGTAAAAGGCTTTATTTTTTCTGTACCTAATTGTACTGAAAGATTAGCTATCTTTTCTCTTCTATTGGAAACAGAGATAAGGGAACTGACTGGAGTTCGTTTTCAGCTGTGAGGCCCACAGGGGAATGAAAGTTATGTTAATGGTATGCTGATAATTCTATTCTGCCACAATTTGAGATCTGCATCTAAAACATATAAAATAAATTTTATGTATCCAATTTTTATCCAGTCTCTTAGAGTCATAATTTGGGAGATAAATTAAAGAAAATTAAGAAATTAATTTTCTTCCATCATTTTTAACAGGCTTATTATGGGGAAACATCCATGCTATTAAGAAAATATGTGAAAGAAAATCATTTTGCTGTTGTTGATAATGAGAACATATTATTCTAGACTGGTGTATACCAAGATGCGGTACTTGTAACACTGGCTTTGTGTACTATACTGAACATGCTTCAGCTGAAATAGACAAATGAAAGGCTGCCATTTTATCATCCTTCTTTAGGTTTTCTTTTTCTTTCTTATTTTATTTTCCTCTTGCCAGTGGTTCTGTTCTCCCGAATTCTCCTTTTCTTGTCTGGGCCATGCTACAAAATGCTTGCTATTATCATCATTGCTGCCCAGTTGAGCTGTTTCTAGTTTTCTTGGCTAGGCATTCAGAGAGACATCCCAATTCTATCCCACAACACCAGCAGTTCTGCATTCTCCAAGCACATGGTTAATGTAGGAGAATCTAGATCCAGAAAATAGCGTACTGCTCTCATGAATACGACTAACTAGTTCAGGATAGATTCATCATACAGGGCCAATCCAATTCCCTGCCCTGGGAATTAGAAGAACAAATACATATGGAATGGAGACGTAAACTTGGGAGCCAGGGTCAGTCATGTCTTACTGCGTAAAGTAAAAATCATGAGAGTAAAAATCAAGAGAGGATCCTGATCCTCTTTTAGTCCTGGTTCTAATTTATTCTTGATATTAGGATTTACCCCTATATTAGGGTCTGAGATGTAGCACAAATAGATTTATTTTTTGTAATAAGCTAACTAAGTGGGATTCTATTTCTTTCAACCCAAATCTCTGAATTAATTTAATATTATCTTCTTGTTTCTTATTGAAAATGGACAGTTAAATTGATTTTTATGAACCAGGGCAAGAAATCTAAAGAACATGTCACACACTTCTGCTGTTAAATGTGGTTTCAGTTCAAAACATTAATAAAAATGAGTGTTTTACAGACAACCTACAGAATGAGGAAAAATATTTGCAAACTGTGCATCTGACAAAGGTCTAATATCTAACATCTATCAATAACTTAAACAAATTTACAAGAAAACAAACAACTCCATTAAAAAGTGGGCAAAGGACATGAACGGACATTTTTCAAAAGAAGACACACATGCAACCAATAAACATAGGAGAAAAACCTCAATATTACTCATCATTCGAGAAATGCAAATCAAAACTACAATGGCAAATCATATCACACCTTTCAGAATAGCCATTATTAAAAAGCCAAAAACAGATGCTGTTGAGGCTGCAGAGAAAAGGGAACACTTATACGCTATTGGTGGGTATATAAATTAGTTCAACCATTGTGGAAAGCAGTATGGCAGTTCCTCAAATAGCTAATAACAGAACTACCATTCAATCCAGCAATCTCTTTATTGGATATATACTCAAAGGAATGTAAATCATTCTATCATAAAGACACATATACTTGTATGTTCATCAGAGCCCTATTCACCATAGCAAAGACATGGAATCAACCTAAATGCCCATCAGTGGTAGAGTGGATAAAGAAAATGTGGTATATATACACCATAGAATACTATGCAGCCTTGAAAAGAATGAGATTATGTCCTATGCAGGAACATGGATGGAACTAAAGACCATTATCTTTAGCAAACTAATGCAGAAACAGAAAACAAAATACTGCATATTCTTATTTACAAGTAAGAGCTGAATGATGAGAATGCACACATAGAGGGGTACAGCAGATTCTAGAGACTACCTGAGGGTAGAGGATGAGAGAAAAAGCAGGATCAGATACAATAACTATTGGGTACTAGGCTTAGTATCTGGGTGATGAAATAACCTCTACAACAAACTCCCATGCCACAAGTTTATCTATGTAAACAAATTTGCATATATACCCTTGAGCCTAAAAAAAAGCTTTAAAAAAGTAATGTTGAAAAACTATAGTCCTTAGTAAAGAACTTTGTGTTCTTTATTGATATTTTAAATATTATGGTGCTCACGATATTTTTAATTCATTGTGATTTAAAATAATGTTCTTTTGAAAAAAAATTTAAGTAGTTTATACTGCTAATTATGGTCTTAGATATTTGCCATATATTATAGTTAAGAATAAGCATACAAGAGATGCATGATATAATGTTCTGCTCTCATACATATATACATGACTAGATGCCTTTATCTATTCTTATCCACAGTAATGTAAAAACCAAACATTCAAAGTTAAAATACTAATAATGTTAAAAGTGAAAAACAGGCAAAGAGACATTTTGAATTTTACTCTAATTTCCAGAATAAAATGAATTTGTTATGAGTTCTATATTGTAGATATGGGAGTGGCATCTTGAAGATAGTCTCATAGTATTGTTTTCCTCTTAGAATAGCTTTGTATCTGAAATTACATATATGAATATGTGTATGACAAAATAAATTACAATAAAAAAGACTGAAAGTTTTGTTAGGTGCTAATTCTGAGATACTTTCCTGATTTCACACTTCCCTTCTAAAGAAGGACTATTTTTATAGTTCTTCTTCCAAATTACAGCCATTTGGTTTATTAACCTAAGAGTGCAAATTTATCTGTGTCTCGTTTCTCTAATTCTTTTGTCATCAAATTAATTCCAGAGTGTATATTCTTTCCATATGTTTCTGGATAATGGTATTGTTTTAGACAGAATTCTTATAACATCTGCCTAGAAGAGGAAGAGGGAGACTGACATTTATCGATTACTTATAGAGTGCCAGTCAACTTGTTTGAATTATTAAATTATGCGTCCCCCACAACACATACTCATAAATTTACATCTTAAGATTAAGATCTTCCCCTAAGTAACTGAGGCTCAAAGTAATTGAAAACCTTGCTGAACATCTTAGACCTTTGAGAATTGAAGGTGGAATTTCAATCACAAGCCTTGTGCTCTTTCTAATACATCTGTCACCTGTTTCAAGTAAACAATAATGTGCTGAATACATGGAACTAAATTTTACATCACTGAATAAATGGTTTGATAAAAATATTTGCTTGATAGTGTAGGTCTGACTTTTATAGTCTGAAACCATTGTGTTTTGGCCAAGTCAAACTTTTTGCATTTGTTGCAGTCAAACAGAGACAAGTGAAGGAATAGATGATTCTGCCTTAATAATTCACCTGAAAGTAAGTTACAGAACTTTTGATTACATGGCAAATTGTTCTGGTAGATCTTTTTGATGTTTAACAATATACACTTATGTTTGTCTTAAAAAGATGAGGTATAGATATAGGTATAGAGCATAAAATTAGCATATTAACTAAGTACCTTTACCTTTCAGTAGGCATTATACTCTCCTATCTGAGAGTTTAAGTGTTTGATATATATAATATTCACCTAGAAAAGATAGGCTTTGGTATTAATATATATTGCACGTTTCACTTTTAATTCACTTATTTGAGAGAAAATTAATCAGAATTTTACAAGATGAACACTAAAATTGGTTTGATATGCAACTATAAGATATGAAGTATGTGCATTTTATATATTAGCACATAGAAAGTAATAAACTCTACATAATCTCTTTAATAAATATACTATATCTAAAACAATGTAACTATAATAACCAGAATATGATGACATCTAGTTTCTTTAAAAGTTACAACTAACAAGGTATACAAAAAAAGGCTATTTTAAATAGGGAATTTCCGAAGACAAAGTAATAGCTTTCTTCTGAGACTATCTTAAGATACCCCCAGAAGGCTTGATTTTTGTATGTGTTGGATGCTTGCCAGATATATGTGCCTTCCTGTATGTTGAATTATTAAAAGGGCATGAATCCAGGAACTCATTATGCATAAAAACTGTTGTATTCCACTGAAGATTGACGGTCAATTTGTGACACTACATCTTGGCAAACATTTTGGAAAAACATTTTTTTTTATCTCTCTGATGCTAACAACATTTGGGGGAACAAAACCACATGATATGGATGAATATAGTTCCCTTCTATTTAAACACCAGATAACAGGCACATGAGCAATCTTATTAATGTTTTCTGGAAAGGAAAGACAAGAAAGAGAGAAAAAAGAGAGAGGAAGGAAGGAAGGAAAGAAGGAAGGAAGGATGAAAGGAAGGAAGGAAGGAAGGACGGAAGGAAGGAAAGAAGAAGGGAAGGCAGGCAGGAATGAAGGAAAGAAGTGAGAGAGGGAGGGAAGGAGGAAGGGAGAGAGGAAAGGAGGGAGGAAGGAAAGAAGAAAGGAAGGAAGGAGGGAGGGAGAGAGGGAGGGAGGGAGGAAGGAAGGAAGAAAGGAAGGAAGGAGCAAAGGCAGGCAGGAATGAAGGAAAGGGAGGGAAGGAGGGAGGGCGAGAGGGAGGGAGGAAGGGAGAGAAGGAAGGAAGGAAGGAAGGAAGGAAGGAAGGAAGGAAGGAAGGAAGGAAGGAGCAAGGAGCAAGGAAGGAGGAAGGGAGGAAGGGAAAGAAGGAGGGAGGAAGGAAAGAAACATGCATCATGTAGGTCATTTAAGCAGTCCAGAATAACTGTGAAATTTTGTGCCTTGACATATATTACTAACTTTGGTTTCTAGCAGAGGTCCAGCAAATCTTTTTATAAGTTAACTTTCTAATTGTTATCTATTATGGTACCTTTGGTCCGTCTCACTTTCATTTTCTATTACTGATGATTTCTTATGTGTATGCAGCCACATACACTTTGTGACAAAGTGATAACACTTTGTATCCAACTCTTATTGTTTCTAAGTTTTTGTACTATTGAGAATCTTGCCCTGAACACCTACAAGTTAGAAGGGACAAAAATACCAACATTTCTTCTCCACATTGTGCCAAACAGTTGAATTGACATGTTCACACTCTTGGACAGAGACATTTTTCAACTATCTAGGTGTCAGTGAACTTTAGCAAAAGCTATACATTACATTGAAATTATTTTTTGGAATGTAGAGTAATCCACACGCATTTTTCATTCACAGTATCTGAAAGTGTAGTGTGCTTAACTCATGTGGTCTTCTATGGCCTTTTGCTATGGCCTTCAAGACAAATGAATGACACATAAATCTGTGCAGAATAAAAAGTATTAACACTGATGATTGCTTTGGGTTATTGTTAACAGCAAAAGCAATTATTTTTGGTATCTGTGTTGTGTCCTTTTTTCTTTTCCCTGATGACATACACATTTTTCCTCAATAGGCTAACTGTTTAGTGATATTCCACATTCATAAATAGTAGAAGGTTTTCTAAAAGCATGGATTTTCTACAATTGCTTTTATTAAATCTAACATAAGTCTTGCCTCTTTCACTCATATCCTTTCTCCTTGCAATGATATCCAACAGTTAACAAGAGGTAGACAAGATGTCTTTTGGCTTTAAGATCAATATTCTATATTGGCAAAAGGCAAGACCAAATATGAATTATTTAAGTGTTAGTTTCTTTTTGAAAATCTGTTCATTAAACAACTTACTTCTATTTAGTCTGAAGCAGCAGGAATAGCAACAACCAGGGTCGATCTCAGGAGGGAGCAGAGGGCCATATATTCTAGACTGACAGAGGCATTCTGTAAATAGTTGTGCTAAGATTGAAAGTTAGATACATCTGAGTCCAAAAGTTGTACTCTAAAGGACTATACTCTGTTCTCATTGTAGTACGTACATGTAAGCACTATAGGTCACATTTCCTAGCTTTGGGTTCTATATGACTAGTTTTCTTTATTCATTGTTGTTCTCTGGTTTTTGAAAACTGATGCTAATTCAATAAGTGGTGTTCCATGTATTTCAGGGAGAAGAAGTAATGTTGTAGGAGTATATAATCATCATAATAATGCTACATAACAAAATGACTCCAAAACTCAGTGGTTTAAACAGTAAGCATTTATTATTGCTCACAAGCTTACTGACTTCCTGAACTGTGCTTCAAGTTGGTTTGCACCAATGCATCTGAAGGTTAGCAGTGAAGCTTAACTGATATCTGCCTGGCTCTTTCCTGTTTCTGGGGTTTTAGGGAACAACTCAACTGACTTGGATCTGCTCCACATAAACTCCAGCAGTTCAGCCTAAGCAGGTGTCCAATACAAGAAAAAGAAGTAAGAAGACAATGAAGACTTTTAGACCCAACTTTGATATTGAGACATCATTACTTAATTCATCTTCTTATTTTTTTTAAATTTTATTTGTTATTGTTTGGAGACAGTCCTTCTCTGTCTCCCAGGCTGGAGTGCAGTGGCACAATTGTGGTTCACTGCAGACTCAGTCTCCCAGGCTCAAGTGATCCTCTCCTCTCAGCCTCCTGAGTATCTGTGACCACAGTTGCATGTCACTGTACCTGGCTATTTTTTAAACTTTTAAATCATACTCTTAGACAAAGCTATGTCACAAGTCTGTCTCAAATTTATTATGTAGAGGAATAGACTCCTTTCATGGATAGTGACTGCAAAGTCATAATGCAATGTGGATAATGAGAAACATGAAGAATGAGAATTGTTTTTGCAATAAATCTACCAAAAAGAACCCTGCATATACTTAAAAGATATAAAAATGTGTCCTATAAGTGTTCAGTCCTCAGTTCTAACCTTTATAATTTAGTATTGAACTTTCAGTAGATTTGGAAATTATTTGGAATTAATTCCAGCTATCACAACAAAAATTGTCAACTAAAGATTATTATTATTGTTATCATTAAAAATAGAATGTATGTGTGCAGCATGAAAGTTACATCTCTGTGTTTCAAGTCTAACACTGAACTGTGTAACTGCCAACCTCCTAAAACACTAACCTCAGCAACTTAGTGTTATGCTCTAGGAATCTCTCTTTGGAACACACATCAACGTAGCAAAACATTGTTTTTAATTAACAAAATGCCAGGCCCATATGTTGCCCACATTCTCATTGGAACTCCCGTTGACATCAACAAGAATATCTTGTGCAGCATATGGTCTTAATAGGTAACAATTTTAATTTTGAAGATTGTTTTACTTTCACTCTCAAGCAGTAGAAAAACCTTTTAATTATGCCATTTTCCTATAGTTATTCTTTTAAGCCATCTGAAAGTTTATTTTCAAAAACATTGTAAGACATTTTAAATGCCCATTTATTTAGACAGAAGACAGCCATCTAATGCTGACATATACATTGAAATAAAGCTATATTATGCAAAATAATATTTGACCAAACATTTCCATTAAATATAGTAATAGAAACCATTCCTTGTAATAAGTCAAGTTTTTCACTTTTAACTTTCTTGTATTTTATTTTATGTATGCTTGTCATTTGAGGAAGAAAACTTAGCTGAGTTTATAAATGTTGTTCTCAAGTTTTATCTGAAGGTGAAATGAACAAAATTTATAGCTTCAAATATTTTACCTTTTATTTTACTAAAATAAGTTATAGTGGGCTGACATCATCCAAGAATGTACAAAAATGTAGAGTTCAATAGCACAAATTTTAGAGTCTTACAGAGATAAATATTAATTCAAGTTCTGCAATAAAATGACACAGATAACTATAAAGTTTCTCACCAAAGCCATAGTGTCTTATCTGTAATGCAGGTATAATAATGCTTGCATATATAGATGACATGAGAATTAAATGACCTAACACACAACAAGAGTTTGTGCAGTGCCTAAAGAAAAATTACCCAGCTAGATGTGGCAGCTCACACCTGTGATCCCAGCACTTTGGGAGGCTGAGTTGGGAAGATCACTTGAGCCCAGGAGTTCGAGAGCAGCCTGGGCAATATGGTGAAACCCTATCTCTACAAAAAAATACAAAAATTAACTAAGCATGGTGATACTCACCTGTAGTCCCAGCTATCCAGAAGGCTAAGGTGGGAGAAACACCTGAGCCCGGGACGTCAAGGATGCAGTGATCTGTGATTATGCCACTGCGCTCCAGCCTGGGCAACAAAGCAAAACCCTAACTCAAAAACTAAAAATAAATAAATAAATAAATAAATAGAAAAAATCACCCCCCAAAAATAAAATAATGTATACTAAGGTAACAGAAACTTTTGTGTTTTATATTTGTTTGTTTGTGTCATTATTGGGGATAACCTTCTCATTCACTTTTACCTTCTCCTCCATCTTCCTTTTTCTTCTGTCTTTTCCTCCTTTTCTTCCTTCCTCTTTCTTTATGTTAAGATTAATATTAACGTTAGAAAATGTGATTACTACAGACAGAATAAAACTATTGATTCATTGCTTAGTATTTTACAATATTTCCTCTCCCACTAGATAAGTGTGATAGTAATTGTATAAGATCAGAGATCTAATTAGCATTGCATATGGTAACTCGAGGTGTTTTATTCTTGCCCTTCTTTATATAGGTTGTTGATCTTACACATAAGGCTTTTCATAAACCATAAGCATCAACTCACTCCAGAGAATCACCTGAATGACCTGGCAAGAAATTCACTATCACTTTTCCCAATGACAGAAAACCTTCTGTGAGGTGAGAAATTAGGATGACATTTAAATTTTTCTTAGATTTGCTTCAGTAAAGTTGGGACTATAAAGAACTAAGTACTATGTGGTTCATAATAATAAAAAGGGAAGGAAGTGATTGAATTAAGTGTGTTAACTTCTCCTTCTTCGTCTGTGTTAAAACATGAGAAATAATTTTAAAATATATTTTACATTGTTTTTAGAATAAATTTGCTTAAGAAGTGTCGTTTAAATTATCACAGTTAAAATCTCTCAGAATCCTTTAGCGTAAAGAATTTTTGTTATCAGTGGTTGTCAGTTTTCTTTCTCAGTATATGTAATAGAAAGCATACAAAGATAAACATGATATCACATGTTTTGTGGAAAAATATTTATAATAGTAAGATATCTTTACAGATTAAATTTAAATAATTAGACAAGTACTTGTCATCTAGGACATGAAAAAAATTTACTCACATAAACTAGATTTCTAATTCTGTTATAATGCAATTATTAGAGTATTTAGAGTTAGATTGAACTTTGGATTTAGTTAATGAACTTTTCATATCTATTATGGAAAGATTTAATACAAAGTTTATCATTCTTGTTTTATACAATTGGAGAATTTGAAGTTTACATTGATATTTGGAGGCAGTCATAGGATAATTTGTGTTTACAGGGATTTGTATAAGAGAGTATGGAGTAATGGAAGAGAAAGGTAAGTAAAGAAGGTACCAGTTTTAAAAACAGTGAAACTGATGTGAACCACAGCGATTTAAGACATATATCCCATCAGGATTCACTCTGCATTCTGAATAAATAGGATATTCAGGGCTCATAGCACAAAAATACCTGGGAACCAAAGACTTCCTCTTCCTTTTTAAAAATTATCAATATATTTTACAGTGAGTATAAATTTTAAATTATATTGTAAATTTACCCTCTGGAAGAGCGTGATTAAGGGATTTTGTGACGCTTTTAAAGGTACTGCTGTTTTCCTTTTGAAATTATGACTGGAAAAATTTTAAAATAAATGTCAAGACTTTTGTTGTGTTTATTGTGAAGGTTTAAAGTATATAGATGTATATTTATACACCACATAATTACAGATCTCCTCCTACAGCTAATCATGCATGCATATCCATTACACTTGAAGCTTCCATTCCTTAATCAAGCATTCTGTGATTATGCAAATTTGTGAGATAATGAGGTACACCCTATAAGAGATAGCAAATCAGTGTTATTAAATAAGTCCTGAAAAATCAGAAAATTGACTTCTTTTGGTCCTGAAAATCTTAGAGAGCTTTCACAATTAGTAGATTAGTCACAGAGAGAAAAGTAGCATATTTTCATGTATTGTGTTGGTTTTTATACTGCTTTATTTGGTTGTTTTCCTTCCTCATTGTCTGTGACTAAATATTCCCAAAATTTCTGGTCACAGCTAGTAATCAGAAAAACTATAATGAAGCTCAAAGAGAACTTAACCACATATGCTTGTCGTGCTTGTCTATTGCCTACTGCTAGGACAGAATGTGTTTTAAGGAATTTGTTTCCATGCATCGTTTGCCTCATGAAGGCTTTGATGGTTTCAATAGTAGTAGACTTTTAGGTTTTGGCATTTTTTAGCAAGAATATGTTTGGCAGTAGAATATTATGCAGATATCAATAAAGCAAATGCATTTTTTCATGATTTGTTATTATTTATACTGCTGCTGAACCCTTCTATGTAACTTGCTTTCATCACTGCCGTGGACTATGAGTTGGTCATTTGCAAGTTGAAGTGTGCTTTGTTGAAAGAATTGTTTTTCTTTTATTTCTCTGTCAGAAGAGAACATATGGCGAGGGAGGAATTGGAACAGAATACCAATATTATATTATCTATATATCTCTGTTCACAGGTCTTTGTTAATGGTGGCTTAGGAAATATTTATTCGGCAAAAACAAAGAACACATCATAATATAAATATTATTTTCTCTAAGAAATAAGAACAATAATTAGAGATTATTTCAGGAGACCAATAGGGGTTCAACAATGTCTTGTTACTGAATTTGTTAAAGTGCTCCTCATCCAAGAATATTTTCTCTAGCTATGTTTGATGAAGTCCAAGATGTCAGTCACTCTTTGAATTAACATACAAGAGACCCAGTAAACAAGCTACGTGTTTTGTTCATGATAGTTATGAATAAATAGTAAGACATTTGATTTTATTTTACATGTATAATACTAATATGCAATTATATGTATATATATATATATTTATTAAAACAAATAAAATTCAGTGAAAAATTATGTTTATGGTTTGTTTAGAATAGTGTTGAATCCGTAGATTGCTTTGGCCAATATAGTCATTTTAACAATAATGATTCTTCCAATCCATTAGCATGGAATGTTTTTCCATTTGTTCGTAGCATCTCTAATTTCTTTCAGCAGTGTTTTGTAATTTTCCTTATAGAAATATTTCACATCCTAGGTTAGATAAATTCCTAGGTATTTTTATGTGTATATGATTATTGTAAATGGAAATAATACTGGATTTGGCTCTCAGCTTGGATGTTGTTGGTGTATAGGAATGCTACTGATTTTTGTACATTGATTTTGTATCCTGAAACTTTACTGAAGTCATTTATGAGTTAGAGGAATCTTTTGGCTGGGCATTTAGGGTTTTCTAGGCATAGAGTCATATCATCAGCAAAGAGAAATAGTTTGACTTCTTTTTCTATTTAATGCCTTTTATTTCTTTCTCTTGCCTGATCACTCTGGCTAGGACTTCCAGTACTATGTTGAATGGGAGTAGTGAGAGTGTCACTTTTCTTGTTCCAGCTCTCCAGGAAATGCTTCCAGCTTTTGCCTGTTTTGTGTGATGTTGGCTGTGGGTTTGTCACAGATGGCTATTTTTATTACTTTGAGATGGGGTCTTGCTCTGTCACGTAAGCTGGAGTGTAATTGTCAAGATCACAGTTCAGTGCAGCCTTGACTTCCTTGGGTTCAAGCAATCCTCCCACCTCAGCTTCCGGGTAGCTGGGAACACAGGCATGCACCACCATTCCCAGTTAATTTTTGTATTTTATGTAGAGACCATGTTGCCCAGGCCCGTCTCAAACCCTTGAGCTCAAGCAATTCACCTGCCTCCAGACTGCCAAAGTGCTGGGATTGTAGACGTGAGCAGCTCTTATTATTTTGAGATAAGCTCTTTTAAGGCCTAGTTTATTGAGGGTTTTTATGACGGAGGGATGCTGGATTTTATTGAAGTATTTCTCTGAGTCTATTCAGATGACCATATGATTTTTGTTTTTAATTGTGTTTATATGGTTAATGATATTTATTGATTTGTGTAGTCGAACCGATCTTGCAACCCAGAAATGAAGCCACTTGATGGTGGTGAATTGACTCTTTGATGTGCTGATAGATTTGGTTTTCTAATATTTTGTTGAGGATTTTTGCATCTGTGTTCATCAGGGTTACTGGTCTGCAATTTTATTTTCATTGTTGTTGTTTTGTCCTTGTCAGGCTTTGGTATCAGAGTGTTGCTGGCTTCACAGAATGAATTTTAAATTCTCACTGGAGTTTATAATCTAGGATTTTTTAATCTCTGCCAATTTATTCCCATGATACAGGGACCTGGCTGTTAAAGTATGATCTGGCCAGCAGACAAGTGAAGTCCTTGTTCATTTTGAACTGCTAAAGTTAAAAAGCAGAATCAGGCAGCCATAGCAGGTTGAGAGAGTGGCCACATACCTTGAATGCTGGGATAATGGGTCTCTGTTCGCAGAAAGCGTTGTAAATATATCACAAGACTGACTCTTCTTCAATCAAACAAAACCAGTTCTTGTCATTGGTGTTGAGAATAAACTGCAGCTGAAAATTCCCAGATGACCACCAACCAAGTGTCCGTAGGCCAACCAAGGAGGAGAGATTCATTGTGATGTCTTGCTTAAAGGTCGTCCAGTCTGGACACTACACCTGATCTGCCCCCCCACCCCACAACACCTTGCAGGGTTTTTTTTTTATTTTTTATTTATTTATTTTTTTGATACAGAGTTTTCCTCTGTCACCCAGTCTGGACTGCAGTGGCAGTATCTCGGCTCACTGCAGCCTCTGCCTCCCAGGTTCAAGCGATTCTCCTGTCTCAGTCTCCCGAGTAGCTGGGACTACATGTGTGCGCCACGACATCTGGCTTTGTTTGTTTGTTTGTTTGTTTGTATTTTTAGTAGAGATGGGGTTTCTCTTTGTTGTTCAGGCTGGTCTCGAACTCCTAGACTGAAGCAATCCACCGACCTCAGCTTCCCAAAGTGCTGGGATTACAGCTGTGAGCCACCACACCCAGCCCACGTTTTGCCTTTATAATCTTCTACGCCCCGCTTCCTACTCAGAACACACTTTTGTTTCACACAGAGCTTTCATCTTCCCAGTCTACAGATAGCTTTCAGAAAATAAAGTTCTCCTTTTAACATTCCACAGCCTTTTATTAATATGGTGAAGCCTGTAAATGTATAGCTAAATTCAAATGAGAGGTACCTAAGAAAGATATAAAAGACCTAACTATTCAATCTTTCAGGCACGGACCTCCCAGAAAAGGAGGGATGGGGGCTAGAAAAGTATCAAACAATTTATTAGACTGTATCCCCAAGTATTTCCTCAAAAGAAAAATAATCCTGATTGGTCTGTCATTCAAATTTGTAAACAGAAAATGAATGAACTAGTCCTGAGTATAAGCAAAGACTAGAAGCACTATTAGTAAAATGTTTTGGCCTATCCATGCTGAGTCTGGGCATAGGAAATGCTTTGTCTACCCTAGTCATTACTGAGCTCTGCCCTGCAACCTGTAATCTAGTTAAAACAGAAGCTGGGTTAGGAAGGTGCATATATAGCTGAATTAGCCTTCAACATTCACCTTTCCTGCATTCAACTGATTTGTTTTTGTTTTGTTTTGTTTTGTTTTGTTTTGTTTTTGAGATGGAGTTTTGCTCTTGTTGCCCAGGCTGTAGTGCAATGGTACCATCTTGGCTCACCACAACCTTAGTCTCCCGGGTTCAGGTGATTCTCCTGCCTCAGCCTCCCAAGCAGCTGAGATTACAGGTATGTGCCACCATGCGTGGCTAGTTTTATATTTTTGGTAGAGACGAGGTTTCTCCATGTTGGTCAGGCTGGTTTCAAACTCCCGACCTCAGGTGATCTGCCTGCCTTGGCCTCCCAAAGTGCTAGAATTACAGGCGTGAGCCACTGAGCCTGGCCCTCACCTGGTTATTTTAATATTCTTTTGTAAGAGAGATTTTCTTCTATCAAAAACATCTCCATTTGTAAGTATGTCTCCCTCTCTGCATCAAGAAAAGAAGGATGACTAAAATTACTAGAAATTCTCACAAAGAAAAAGCATGAGCTTAAATCTACGTAACAAGCCTTAACTTTAAGGTACTTTTTCTCCGCAGCCATCTTGTCTAAACTAGGCCTTTACATATACCCTCCTTTCTTTGTTTCAACAAATGATAGTATTTAAGTCTGGAGTCTAAGCTCTGTGCCTTTGAGATATATGTTTTCCTAAGAGCCATCCCTTTGAAAATGCAAATTTGAGAGAGATGATTCGCCAAAAGTACAATAAGAAAAAAGAAAGACAAAGGGAAACTACTTGAAAACTGGCACTTGAAAACTCTTCTTTTTTCAACAATTATTATTAGAAAGCTTTGGCCATCCCTATAGGTAAGCATAATTTATCCCATCTTCTAGAAACATAATTTATATTCAGCTATTATTCTATAAATTAGTGTTTTGCATTATAGTACCTGCTTTTAAATGAAAGTTGTAAGATTTGTTTCTGTTTCTATGCTTATTTATGTCTCTGTATATGTTTTAAGGATATGGAATAGTTTCTACCTCCAGATGATGTTATCAAAATTAATTTATAAAACAGCTCTATTTAATTGGCTCTATTTTATAGCACTTATAAAAGCTAAGTATTCCTTAAACTTGCAGAAAGTTAGGAACTACCTTGAAATGTTTTCTACACATGCAAGACTATAGAATTATGAGTTTTAACATAAGAAATGTGTAAGTGAAAGTGCAGTGTCCCTTACTTTATATACATTGAGGACAGCAGTGAAACAACAAACCCAAGTATATAACATTTTAAGAATCTTGCTTTTGTAATGGCTGCCCAACATTCACATTATGTAAAAATGGCTAAGAGGGAAATAATTTGATAATGACTAGCTTTGTTTTGTGTTATAATATGCCTACTTAAAAATAGCTTCCCAGACATGGGCATGGTGGCTCACGCCTGTAATTCCAGCACTTTGGGAGGCCGAAGTGGGCAGATTTCCTGAGGTCAGGAGTTCGAGACCAGGCTGGCAAACTTGGCGAAACCCCATCTCTACTAAAAATACAAATCAAAATTAGCCAGGTGTGGTGGTGGGCACCTGTAATCCCAGCTACTCAGGAGGCTGAGGCAGGAGAATTGCTTGAACCCAGTAGGCAGAGGCTGCAGTGAGCTGAGATCGCACCATTGCACTCCAGCCTGGGCAACAAGAGTGAGACTCTGTCTCAAAAAATAAAATAAAAATAGCTTCCCAAATCTCCTTGACTACTTACAACCTTAGGGTTTTGCTAAATTAAATGATAGATAATAATTGAATATCTAGTTAGTTTCTAAATAAGTTTAAATACTGAAACATTAATTAGTGAATGTTCCTGTTACAGAGGAACTAAAGATATTTGGGTCTGTTAGCAAACAGGTCCTGTGTCACATTGAAAAATATAATATGAAGAAGTACATGCCTTTAGGAATTATGATTCATAGATTTGCCAGTCTATAAAATGCTAGTTTGACAGACAATTAAAACTAGAAATATTAAGAAAAACAATTCTGTATTTGAGAAAAGTGAGACATATTTTTGATATGTGAAGTTATAAAGTATGAAGGATATATCTTTGCTAAGAAAAAAAAAAATTTTCCCCAAAACAGAATGATTAATTGTTCCACAATGGAAAATAGAGACAGTATAGGACAAACAGAATGGATATAAGAAATTTCTAGAAGATACGTGGAAGAGAAATTTTGGAAAATGGATTCTATGTGTAGTAAAGCTGGCTAAGATCTGAGGAGATACATATACACACACACACATGTATGTGTATATATGTTGATGTTCTTGTTTGAATGTTTGTCTCATCCAAAACTCATGTTGAAATTTAATTATCATTATAACATTATTAAGAGGTGGGACCATTGGACAGTAATTAGGCCATAGGGGTGAGGGCAGATCCCTCATGTGTCAGATTAATGCCTTTATAAAAGGGCTAGTTCAGCTGTCTTTTGCCTCTTTGCCCTTGTGTCTTCATTATGTGAAGACAGAGCATTCTTCCTCCCTAACGGATGCAGCTTCAAGGTGATATCTTGGAATTAGAATTGCTAAACCTGCTGGGCCCTCGATATTGGACTTCCCAGCTGCCAGAACTGTAAGGCAATAAACTTCCATTCTTTACCAGTTACCCATGTTAGGTATTCTCTTACAGTGCTACAAAATAAACTAAGGCAGTTACTGAAAAAGAAAATGACAAATATTACTATTGAAAGTACATGGCTACGAAGTTTTTTGAGAGTATTGGTCTATTCTTGCTTTATTAGGTCTTTGGTTACTTAAGAAAACTATCCTCTCTATTAAAAGAGCTAAGATTTTTCTATAATTATGTAACTTTGCGTATTTGCCTTTGACATCTTTTTAATTATCACTCTGGTTAAATAAATGATTACTATCAGAGAGACTTGTCATCCTATTTAATCGAGTGTTTTACATCTAATTTTTTGACAGACTTCCCAAAATCCAATTCTAAATGATGTCTTTGTGACTTGGACTAACTTTACAATCTTCTAGAGGGCCCCTGCAGTAGCTTTTAAAAATTTATTCTCTCTCCTCCCTATGAAAAGAGAGATGTTAAACTAATTAGACTAATTTGATATTGTTAAATTTGCATGAGGAGCTTTGTCAAATAAGAAATGATATTTAGGGAAGCAGATAACATGGAGCAAGGATCACACTCCAGAGCCTGATTTTCCTTTATGTCGTTGTAATCAGCTTTTCACAATTTTCTGCTCTCCATCCCAAGGATCTCAGGATCATTACTGACCCTAAAGGCCCTGCATGCGCTGCCTCTCCACCACAACTAACCTCAGATACCACCATGAGAGCCGGGAGGTTGTTTTGCTTCAAGATAAAATTGCTCTGAGGCTGATCTCTTCCTCTAAGTGTCTGTGTTCAGGCCATATGGACACTTCCTTTTGCGTCATTTTTCTGCTTAAGATCCTTTACTAATCTCTCCCCCTAGCCCTTCTGTTTGAAGTCTTCACCAAGATGAAGATGCAGAGAAAAGGGTTGGTGGGAATGTAAATTAGTTCAGTCACTGTGTAAAGCAGTTCATTTTCTCAGAGACCTTAAACAAGAACTACCATTCAACCCAGCAATTTCATTACTCAGTATATATCCAAAGGAATATAAATTGTTCTACCAACGGGACACATGCAGTCATGTGTTCATTATAGAACTATTCATGAAGTCAAAGACATGGAATCAACCTAAGTGCCCCCCATCAGTGATGGATCAGTTAAAGAAAATGTACATATACACCATGGAATATTACACAACCATGAAAGAGAATGAAATCCTGTCCTTTGCTGCAGCATGGATGCAGCTGGAGGCTATTATCCCAAGCAAATTAATGCAGGGACAGGAAACCACATACTGCATGTTCTCACTTATAAGTGGAAGCTAAACATTGGGTACACATGGACATATGATGTGAGCAAAATCACTGGAGGCTACTAAAGCAGGAAGAGACAGAGTGGGCAAGGACTGGGAAATTTCCAATTGGGTGCTATGCTCACTACCTTGGTAATGGGGTCATGTGTAATCCAAACCTCAGTGTCACATAGTATACATACAGTATACCCACGGAGCAAACTTGCACATGTCCTGCCTGAATCTAAAATAACAGTTGAAATTATTACAAACAAAACAAAACAAACACAAATCTTCACCAGAGAGGTGGAGTAACATCCTTTGCGCCATGCACACTTCCCATTCCCGGCCACTGGAGGGCAGTGCTCCAGCCCCAATCCAGGAGTGTTGGTCTCTTGGTCGTGAGAGTCTGTAGACTCCATCCTTGAACACCACTTCTCTGGCCCTCACTTCATATCCTTCTCCTTCTCAGGCCAGGTCCTTCTGTCCCCCAGGCCTTCCCTTTACAATCACCCCTCCATGCTGAGAAAGGTGACCTGAGCCTGTTTTGTGCCATCCGATGTTTTTATGCCCCAAATTCCATCCATCTGGAAATGTGCTTTTCTGGGATGCAGGCATTTTATTTCGTCTTTCTCCTTTTGGATGTGTGTAAAGGGGATCAGGAGATGGTTTCAGTGTATACCCCTCCAAATCTTATGTTGAAATGTAACTCCCATTGTTGGAGGCAGGGCCTGGTGGGATGGGTTTGGATCATGGGAGCAGATCCCTCATGAATGGCTTAGCACCATACCCTTGGTGATGAGTGATTTCTGGTTCATGAGAGATCTGACTGTTTAAAAGAATGTGACACTTTCTCTCCTTGCTCCCTCTCTTGCGTGTGATATGTCTGCTCCCACTTCACCTTCTGCTACGATTCTAAGCTTTCTTAGACCTCACCAGAAGCTGGGCAAATGTTGGTGCTATGATTGTACAGCCTGCAGAATAGTGAGCCAACTAAGCCTCTTTTCATTATAAGTCATCCAGTCTCAGGTATTCCTTTACAGTAATACAATAAATGAACTAATGTAAGGAGAGAGACAGAAAGTAACTAAGAATCATAGACAACCTGAGAAGGAAAAAAGAAAATAAGGAAGAATCATAAACAGATGGCAAATTAGAGGATTTCAAGAAGACAGAAAGAGAGAAAAGAAAGTGGCAGGAGCAGAAAAGAAAAAGAGCAATTTAGAGAAAAGCTGTATCTCCAAAGAGTTAAAAGAGAAAAATAGGGAGGGGGCAGTAAAAGGGGAGACACCTCAGAAAGAGAGTGAGGGGAGAGACGGAAAGCTTTGGAGCCACGGCAGACAGAACAAGGTGGTGGTGGAGAGAAAGCAAGAGCAACTGGTGATGAGGAGAGCAAAGGGAGAACCACAGCAGGGAAGATGCATAGGAAGCTTCCCCATTCACCATTTCAGCCACATTCTCACCCCCATGCCTGGTCCATATTGACTGCTTGGCATGTTTCTTTCTTCTCCTTGGCCATCCACTGTCTGAATGTTGGTGACAAGGAGACCCCAAGGGGAGAGCAGAACCAGAAGATGGGAGGTGTGCTGAGCTTGCCCCTGTGAGTGATGCTCAACCCTGGCTTCACATTAGAGCTCTGAGGCATTCTGCACATATATCCTCTTGTGCTGTAACACTACACTATTCAAATAGGTTGGGACTCATTTTTAATATTTAAAGTTGATTTTAATCTGTATCCAGCATTGAACATCATGGCTCAGTGACCTCCATTTCTGAGATCAGCCTGTGAACCTGGAGGCAGGAGGGGAGTTATTCTTTGCCTCAAGTTTGGTCAGGGCCTAGTCTATGCCTTGAAGGGGAGCTCAGTCCAGCCCAGTTCCCCACTGCTGTGGCATAGAACTGAGTTTAACCAGGATATAAGGAGTTCTGAAAAAAGAGATCAGACACGTATTTGTTGGTTTCTTTTAAGAGTTTATTGTCCCTTCATCTCCCCTGGCACAGTGGGCAGAAGAAGACTATGTTTCCACATGATGAGGTCTTCCTCATGAGTGTGGTTGTGGTGCAGGAAGGGACTGTGTTTATTCTAAGCATTAAATAACATACTTTTGACATTCAGGATTGACTTCTAAAGACTCATGTGACCCAAAGAAGAAGTCCAAAGGAGGGGGAAAATGTCAGGATTGGCTCTTACTAGGTAAAGTGATATTCTCAATTGATGTGTTCCTTCTTTTCTGAAGTGGCAGGCATTTTAGCTGCTATTGTTCTCCTCACTCTGCCTGACATGTTTGCTTGTACTCACCATGCCTTCCCTCAGTCCCTCTCGTCTTCACTTAGATTCTGTCCCATAGTGAGTCAGTGACATGAACTTGTGAGGAGACATGGTCCTGATGTGGGCTTCACATCCCAGACATGGTCCTGATATGGGCTTCACATCCAGTCATAGATTAGAGGTGGGGTGTTGGCCCTGTGGTGTCATTGCTGTTGGGTGGCAAAAATTGTTTAGGGGCCACATCTGGATGTACTGTCAACTCTCTGTAAACCAGGATTAGAAAAGCTACATGTGAAAGTCACATATTAATGTACACAAACACCTTCTAAATTCTAGAAAAGGAGACCAGTAAGGGGTTTAAAAAAAAAGAATTAATGTTTGCCTTCTTTGTTATGTTGGTATGAATATATTATTAATGTGTATTCCAGAAATTATATTAAATTTTGAGAAGTCTGATAGTCCTACTAAAACATTATCAGTCATAATTCTAGTTATTATCATAAAATGTTATATGCCACAGAAATAGCCAATTTTCCCTGTCAATTACATTATTATTATTATTAATGTAAGTCTTAGTAAGGTATTTAACCATAACTATTTAAGTCTTGTAATCCAAAGTCAGTTAATTATTTTGCTCTGGTAGTTAACTGGAAGCTTTTGTTAGCAACTATAATATGAAAGTGTTTTGTCTTTAAGAAGATTCATGTAAATGACTCTAAAGTACAGGTTTTTCATAACTTTAAGATTATACCATTGGACTGGGTAATAATTTCTAGAACTCTAATTAGGAGACTGTTTGGATCACAAAACTGTTAACCCAATATCAATCAGAACAACCATTAATTTAATACCAAGAAAATGCCTTGGTATGTTTTTATGCTATTTAGCATTGAAACTATTAGAATATGCCATTGAAATAAACTCCAGAACATTGATCCAAGTCAAGTCACCTATGATAATCTATTTAATAAACAGTCCTGGGCATCTGATTTTGAAAAACAAAATTGGTATCTAAAAGAATATAAATTCAATGATAAATGTGAACTCATGGAGAACTAAGACAGTTGCTTAGTTCTTCCTGAGTTCTTAATGCTTCCATTATGAAAACTCTGTACTCCATATTTCATCATAAAGTAGATCAAATCATATATTATTGTTCAAAAAATTGCAAAATTGTTCTAAAATTGCAAAATGGTTTGTAACCAGTGTTTAGTTTTCAAGCCCATAAACCTGGTAAAAAAAATTACAACTTTAGGTGGGACATTTCTGACACCTGGTGGACCATTTGGATAGATGGATTTCATTTAATTGCCACTATCAGTGGGATATCAATATGTTTTTATAATAGTTTATATATTCTCTGGTTGGATAGAAGCTTTGCTGTGTATTATAGAAAAGCTTTGACAGTCACTTACCAAACTATTGCAAGGCTTTAATGCTTTACGCCGGAGTGTGTTTTCTCCAGATAAAAGAAGCTTTTGTATTCCACCAACTGAGGACAACCGAACTTCCTAATTTAGAGCCCAGCAATTAGGTCTTCTGGAAATGACATCAGAGAAAGACTGCCTTTGAACCTTGCTGGAAGGGATCATGCCAAGTTCTTACCAACCATAGTGCAGTAAAATATTAAGGCCTTGAATCTTAGGTCTATCTTACAACTCAAGTATTCCCTTTCAGGCTTTTGGAGCTATAAACTTGTTGAAGACCTTAAGGTAAAACTGACCAGGAAGATTTCTCCCAAACATCAAAGGACATCCTAGACGTGGACAACTTTCCCAAGATCACAGATCAAGATTTAGCTTCTTTTTCTTTTTTTTTTTTTGAGATGAAGTCTTACTGTGCCTCACAGGCCGGAGTGCAGTAGTGGGATCTTGACTCATTGAAACCTCCACCTCCCAGGTTCAAGCAATTCTCCTGCCTCAGCCTCCCAAGTAGCCAGAATTATAGGTATGCACCATCATGCCTAGCTAATTATTATTATTTTTTGTATATTTTTGGTAGAGATGGGGTTTCACCACGTTGGCCAGGCTGGTCTTGAACTCTTCACCTCAAATGATCTGCCCACCTCTGCCTCCCAAAGTGTTGAGATTACAGGCATGAGCCACTGCACCCAGCCATTTTTTCATTTGTCCTTATATGTTGTTGTCCTAATTTTTTCCCTTTCCCCACAGAAAAACCAATGGGACCATAGTAAGTCGATAGCTTTAGCATAGGCTCATGCTGTAGCAAAACACCAGAGCAACTATTGAGTTTGTGGGATAATGCCAAAAAAACAAAAATAAAAACAAAACCAAAATAGGAAACAATTCCACTATTACCAAGGCTGTCCACGTTCCTAATGACAGTCACCTTGAAGCCCCAAAAGAACAGTGGAAATCTGTCTTTGATGTTCTAGACATCACTGCCACTTGCTTTGCTATAAATATCATAACCAGCACCAAATATAGAAAACCTATCTGAGAGATAACTGCAAATGGTATGCTGTGTTTCCAGGCATCATGTGCTCAAGACCTGGGGACTCTCTATCTGGTATATGTAATTGCTTGTATAATGCTGTTGGATTAAATCCTTTTCCACTAACTGTGGCTGCACACCCTTACAGCATGTTACCAAAAGATGACAAAAAAAAAAAAGTTAATTTTCCACTGAATCTTCTTCGGAGCTATGCCGACCTATGGATGAACAAATTTAGCTGAGTCATATTCAAATAACACAAGGTGGCCTTCCTTTTCAGCCCCTGAGGGCCTACATACTGTCTGCAGAGAATTTGCTTACTCTCTTCTGCCCTCCTACTGACTCGGATATTTGGACTGGCTCATTCACACCTTTTGAGTAGCTTCCCTTTGAAAATTTCTATAATAAGACAATCAACAACAGAAATTACGAATTTCTCTCTTACTAAGAGTCTTAAATATTTATATGCAGATATACATCATGCATTAGGTGGTCTCACTTTATCTAGAACAGCAAGAATATAAACAGTCGTTCAACTGACCTGAGGTTCTGACTTGTGAATTCCATGCTGAGACAAAACAAGTTCATTATAATGGTTACAGAGTGGATTCAATACCCAAAGTTTCAGTCTATCTCTCAAGATTGAGAAGCTGACCAAAAGGTGGAAATTTTAAAATTATATTTGTCATGAGGCTATTTTCATACTTTTCATTCCTTTGTATTGAACTGCAACCTCTTAGTATGCAAACAAACCGAAACCTAATATGGGAGAATATATTTTTGTAATAAAGAGCTGGATCTTAGCCAATCACCAAAGCTTAGCAGCTAACGGATCGGGTCATGTCTAAATAAGACTAATGCCTCCATATAACCATTTCAGCTATTTCTGTACTTCCATATTCTGGTATAAATGCTCACTGCCCATATTGCAGAGAGGAGCTTTCTGAACCTTTTCTGGTTCTGAGTGCTGCTTGATTTGTGACTCATTCTTTACTCAAATAAACTCTGTTAAATTTATTTTCTCTGAAGTTTTTTTATTTAAAGAGGGTAAGGGGACCCTACATCTGTCCATAAGGAAATAAATGTTTCAGAAAGTTAAATCAGATTCACCCAAAAGCCTTTGTTGGTGGCTTTAAGATGGTTATAGAAGACAGTGTTTTTTTTTTTTTTTTTTTGAATGTGAAAGGTA
>NW_016824250.1:709402-740142 GCF_001698545.2 Rhinopithecus bieti
TTTTTTTTTTTTTTTTTGAATGTGAAAGGTATATTTGCTTCAGATAAAATAGAAGTCAGATGTATAAGAACAATATCCAAGTGCTAGTAGTTTTTATCTTCATTTGTTAAATTGTGTTTTTTCAAATGTATTGCATCATGTTGATTATTTACATCAGATGCTCGTATTTGAAGAGAGTCCCATAGTGTTTTACTTTTCTAAAATTCCCATTAATTTTTCCCTTTTCTCAACAGTTTTGTCTCTCTTTGTTATCAAAAAGTTTCGTTTACATCTTGCAGTATTTTTGGTTACTTCTGCAAGATTACAGTAAAATTTGTCATAGGGTAATATTCAAAGATTCAAAGATTTTTTAAATTAAGATATTTTTATTTTCCAAATATTTCTTGCCACCTAACAAATGATATTTCTCTTCCTTGGGGAAGGAGTGAATAGAACCTTGAATTTAAAAAAAAAAGCAACTTAAATTTTGAAAAAAAAATTTTAGCTCATAGTAGGTAGGTTTTGTTGTTGTTTGTTTGTTTTGTTTTGTTTCATGACAGAGTCTCACTCTGTCACCCGGGCTGAAGCGCAGTGGTGTATTCTCAGCTCACTGAAATCTCTGTCTCTAGGAATCAAGTGATTCTCCCGCCTCAGCCTCCTGAGTAGCTGGGATTACAGGCACCTGCCAACACACCTGGCTAATTTTTGTATTTTTAGTACAGATGGGATTTAACCATGTAGGCCAGGCAGGTCTCAAACTCTTGACCTCAAATGATCTTCATGTTTTGGCTTCCCAAAGTGATAGGATTGCAGGTGTAAGCCACCGCACCTAGTCTCATAGTAGATACTTTGATTTGAAGTCAAATACTTTTGACTTGAAAGAGCTGAAAATACAGACAGAGATTTGTTGAATTTTTAAGGACTCTGTTTGGAATATTCAGCCAGGCTTTGTATTGCTGAAGTATAGATTACCAGCTACTAGATTTGATGAGAATAAATGGTGGAGTCAGGAATGATACAGGATCACCCCAGGCAGGAAGGCCAAGGAAATACTAACCCTAGATATGTTGAGAAGAAATTCAGTAGCAGAGGGCTTGCTTTTTGCTTCCCATTTGAAAGGCTGAGAGGAGACTGTATTAGTCCATTATTGCACTGCTATAAAGAAATACCTGAGACTGGTAATTTAAAAAGAAAAAAAAAGGTTTAATTTGCTCATAGTTCTGCAGGCTGTAGAGGAAGCTTGGCTAGGGAGGCCTCAGGAAACTCACAATCATGGTGGAAGGCAAAAGAGAAGCAGGGATGTCTTCACATGGCCAGAGTAAGAGGAAGTGAGAGGGGTTTGGGGTATGGGGTGGTGGTACATACTTTTAACAACCAGATATCATGAAAACTCTATCACAAAAACAGCACTAGAGGGATGGTGGTAAACCATTAGAAACCACCCCCATAATCCAATCACCTCCCACTAGGAACTACCTTCAACATTGGGGATTACATTTCAATATTAGATTTGGGTGGGGACATAGACTTAAATGATTTCATTCTGCCCTGGCCCCTCTCAAATCTCATGTCTTTCTCACTTTGCAAAATCCAGGCATGCCTTCTTGACAGTCCCCCAAAGTCTTAAATCCTTCCAGCATTTACACAAAAGTGCACAGTACAAAGTCTCATCTGGTACAAGGCTAGTCCCTTCTGCCAAGAGCCTGTAAAGTCAAAAACAAGTTAGTTACTTCCAAGATACAATAGATTACAGGCACTGGGTAAATGCTCCCATTACAAAATAGAGAAATCAGCCCAAAGAAAGGGGCTGCAGTCTCCTTGCAAGTCCGAAACCTAGCAGGTGAGTCACTAAGCCTTAAAGCTCCAAAATAATCCCCTTTGACTCCGTGTCTCACACCCAGGGAATGCTGGTGCAAAGGACAGACTCCTATTGGACAGCTCTGCCCTTGTGGCTCTGCAAGGCTTAGCCCCCACAGCTGCTCTCAAGTGCTGACATTGAGTGCCTGAAGCTTTTCTATGTGAAGCTTCTTGTGGATCTAACATTCTGGGGCCTGGAGGAAGGTATCACTCTTCTCACAGCTCCAGGAGGCAGTACCCCAGTGAGGACTCTGTAAGGTGGCTTCAACCCCACATTTCCTCTCTGTGCTGCCTTAGTAGAGGTTCTCCATGAGGGATTTGCTCCTGTAGAATGCTTCTGCCTGGACCTCCAGAATTTTCCATATATCCTCTGAAATCTCAGTAGAGGCTCCTAAGTATCAACTCTTGCAGTCAGTGCACTCATAGGCTTAACTTCACATGGAAACTGCACAGCTTATGGCTTGTACTCTCTGAAGCAGCAGCCCAAACAGTAACTGGCTACAGCTGGATTGGCTGGAAATCAGGGACCAGAGTCCCAAGGCTGCATGGTGTAGCTGCACCCTGGGCCCAGCCCACAAAACCGTTCTTTCCTCCTAGGCTTCTGGGCCTGTGATGGGAGGGGCTGTTGTGAAGTTCTCTCAAATGACTTGATGGCCTTTTCCCTACTGTCTCAGCTATCAGCATTTGGCTCCTCTTTACTTACGCAAATGCCTCCAACTGGCTTGAATTCCTTCCCTGAAAATGGCCTTTTCTTTTCTACCACATGGCTAGGCTGCAAATTTTCTAAACTTTACCCTTTGCTTCCCTTTTAAATATAAGTTTCAGTTTCATTTCTTTGCTCACACATATGAGCTTATGCTGTTTGAAACAGCCAGGCCAAGGCTTGAATGCTTTGTTGTTTAGAAATTTCTTCCACTAGGTACCCTAAATCAGCATTCTCAAGTTCAAAGTTCCACAGATCCCTAGAGTTGGGGCACAGTGCCACAAAGTTGTTTGCTAATGTATAACAAAAGTGACATTTGCTCTAGTTCCCAGTAAGTTCCTCAGTCTCTAGGAAGTTCTAAATCTTTCCTCATCTTCCTGTCTTCTTCCTAGCCTTCCACACTCTTCCAACCTCTGCCTGCTACCCAATTCCAAAGCTGCTTCCACATTTTCATGTATCTTTAGAGCAAAGCCCCACTCCTCAGTACTAATTTTCTGCATGTATTCATTGTCACACTTTTATAAAGAAATACCCAAGACTAGGTAATTTATAAAGAAAAGAAGGTTTAATTGGCTCATGATTTTACAGACTGTAAAAGAAACATGGTGGCAGAGGCCTCGGGAGACTTACAATTACGGCAGAAATTGAAGAGGAAGCAGGCACATCTTCCATGGCCGTAGCAGGAGGAAGAGACAGAGCAAGGAGATGCCACACGCTTTTAAACAACTAAGTCTTGTGAGAACTCCATCACAAGAACAGAAGCAAAAGGGGGAATCTACCCCAATGATCCAGTCACCTCCTATTAGGCCTCACCTCCAACGTTAGGGATTACAGTTTGACATGACATTTGGGTGGGGACATAAATCCAAACCATAACTGAGACCATCTTACATCAAAATTGGGAAGCCACAGCCTAAATCTTATATTTGAATAAATATATATTCAAAAGGATCTAGATTTTATTTTATTTTATTTTATTTTATTTTTTTTGAGAGGGAGTCTCGCTCTGTCGCCCGGGCTGGAGTGCAGTGGCCGGATCTCAGCTCACTGCAAGCTCCGCCTCCCGAGTTTACGCCATTCTCCTGCCTCAGCCTCACGAGTAGCTGGGACTACAGGCGCCCGCCACCTCGCCCGGCTAGTTTTTTGTATTTTTTAGTAGAGACGGGGTTTCACTGTGTTAGCCAGGATGGTCTCGATCTCCTGACCTCGTGATCCGCCCGTCTCGGCCTCCCAAAGTGCTGGGATTACAGGCTTAAGCCACCGCGGCCAGCCGAGGATCTAGATTTTAAAACAGAAATAAGTTCATTCTGACTAGTAAAGATTATTACATAATGGCAAGATTTAATATTTTGTTATACAGAAATGTATTAGACATCTACCATAGTATGTAGAAATAAAACAATGTTTGTCCTCTCATTGAACTGACTTCTAGAGTGGTGGGCTAGGATTAAATTTTCAAATATCAGTAGAATTAGTTGCCTCTTAGCTAAGTAGAATTACGTTATTGAAAAATAGTTACCTTTGTGTACATCTAAGTAGTGAATACACATTTAGAATGTAGATTTAGAACTTCCTTAGATGTTTTAGATAGAAAAAGAGAACACTCTTTAATAGATATGTAAGGAGGCACACAGTTTTATTATCCTAACAGCAGCTCCTAAAGAATAGAGTCAACAATTATCTGTTTAATTGGTTACCACTATCATGGTTCTTGATACCTAATAGATGCTCATTTAATATTTTAAATGTGTTACAAGCTATCCATCATCAGTTATTAGAAATGCTTCAGTATGTCTAGGTTTGAAATGCTTAGTTACTTAGTGATTTGCGTGTGTGTGTGTGTGTGTGTGTGTGTGTTTTATTTTAGCTGCATGATCTTTGAAAAAATATAACTAAAGATAGGAAAATTACCATTGTTCTATAGAATAGGAGAAAGACCTTACTGGAGAGTAGCACTATATTCATGGGGTCTTAGAGTTGGGTCATCCTCACCAATTAAAAAAGAACAGTGAAATCGTTAGACTTTACACAGTAACCCAGTAACAAAAAGGATACACATTGTTGTCTCCCATCGAGAAGATGAGGGAAATACCAAAGACACACTTTCCTCTATTTTGTAACTATTCCAGGGTTTGCTTTATTTTTCAGTTATGATTTGTAACTATGGGAGATCACTAAACACTTACATGCTTTTAAATTATCATCTTTTGCTTTCTGGAAAGATTTATGTACATTTGAACAGCTGACATTGACACAAAGTTTTGTTTAGCATGGAATTGCTCCAAGAATTTTAGTTTATACTAAGGAGACCACTTTTCACCTAATGGTATTGTACATGACACTTATGTGAAGAAATTTATAGTATTTAACCATCTGCAAACATGTGGGAAACAACAGAGGGGGTGAAGACACATAATAAGACTTCAGTTGACCTTTTCCTTTTTAGAATTAATGAAACTTTACTTTCCCTGTTTTCACCACACAGGGGCCCACTGTTGCTAAGTGCCAACACTGTCATCTAATGTTGATCAAATATTATGTTCATCAAATATTAGCCCCATCATAAATGGAGCAAGTGCAAGAAATGCTGGCTGCAATCTCTAACTAGCAGTAATTTCTGTCCTGCCCACCTCCAAGAAGAATACTTGGAATAAGTGTAAGCTTGCTTTTCTTATTTTTTTTAATCAAAGAAAGACTCATCATAAAAAAAAAAAAAAATACTTTGAGCAACTTACGCCTAACTGGGAGTGATGATCTGAAGAGAGGGTGCCAACGGAAGTTTGCTTTATATTCATGAATAGGTGATTGCATATGAAGAGGAAACAGAGCTGATAACTAGTGAGAGTACTATGAAAGCCATTATGCACTTAACTCCCATACATACAACTATTAAAAACAAACAAACAAACAAAATCACTTATTTTACAGGGTTTAAATACCAATAAGGAAAATCCGGAAAGTATATCACCTGGTTTACTTACAAATCTGTGAATAGTTTTGCATGGCCCATTTTAGGATTGGGGAACAGCTATACTCATTCATCACTAATATTATTACTTACAAACACAATTTTATTAGGTGAATAAATACAAAAGACTTTGACTGCACAGTGCTAAAATAGAACAATTCAAAGAGATACTATCCTTTGTAATCAACAGCAAGTTGAACTAAATTTTACAGGGATATTGAAGACATGAATAATACAAGTTCATAATTATATCTTAGTAAAAAAAGAAACACTCTTGGATAAAAAAACATACAAAATAATCAATAATAATAATTAACAGTTTCGCCCTGCCAGTTGTAATAAAAAAAGTTATTTTTGGAGATGTGGTTGGGAAGCAAATTGTTTTAATAAGTTATTTTTTGACATATATAAAGGCATTTAGTATTGTCAAGCTAAAGAATAAAATTATATGATCATATCAATTGATGTCAAAAAAGCATTTGACAGAACATCCAGTCTAAACCATTAAAATCTTCAGCTAACATTATATTTAGTGGTGAAAAAGTGAGTGCTTTCCTATGTTATAAGTGACTTATATGCCTTATTCAATATAATACTGAAAGTTTTAGTCATTGTAATAAATCAAGAAAAATAAATAAAGGTATACAGACTTGAAAGAAAAGAAACCAAGCCATCATTATTTGAAGATGGTATGATTGTATATGTAGAAAATCCCGAAGAATCTGAAGCCACTTATAAACCTAATAAGTGAGTACAGCAAGGTTGCATGATACAAGACTGTGATGAGGAGTATGAGTTCAGTTGTTGAGATTTGACTGCAACAGCTTTTAATCCCCACTTCTCCTTCTCCTTATGCCCCACATCTGATGTGCTGATGAGATAACCTGGGTGGTCCATCATTTGACACCAGTAGAGAATTCAAATGTAGAAGCGCCTTTCAGTGTGCAGGGACACTTACTCCAGGTTCACACCTCAAGCACAATAAAAACCCAGGCTAATTTTTTTTTCTAGTTAATTTTAGACCTACTTAAATGGTTTGCTCTGGTCCCCCAGAGACTTCACTTATATAATGAATAAATTTTTTAATACCCTCTTGGTGTGTGTGTATGGCATCATCAGCCTCCAAATCTGAACCAAACTTTGGGAAGAGTCCGTTTGCCTTTGTGGATGACCATAAAAATGACCAGCATATTGTTAATACACAACCCAAACCAGTTGCATTTGTATATAGTAACAATGAACATGCAAACACCAAAATTAAAGACAACAAAAACATTTACAACCATGTCAAAGAAAATGTAAAGCATATGTATATACTAAACAAACTATGAACAAGAAGTGTATGCTAAAAATTATGAGATCTGAAAAGAGAGACATACATGTTCCTGGAGTGGAAAACTCAAAACAGCAAGTATACTATTTTTTCCCCAAACAGACCTATAGATTTAATGGTGTAAGTATAAAAATCCTAGCAAATATTTTGTAAACACAAAGTTATTCTAAAATGTATATGGAAAGTAAAGAAGCTAGAATACCCAAAATCATCTCAAAAATGGATGAAATGGGAATAATCACTCTACTAAATATCAAGACTTACTATAGAGTGACTTTAATCAAGAGAATTGGTATTACTGAAGTGATAGACACATAGGTCAATGGAACCAAATACACCACTGATTTTTGATAAGGTACAAAAGCAATTCAATAGATAAAGGATAGGCTATTCAATATATAGTGCTGGAGCAATTGGTTATTCATAGACAAAAAAAAGTGAACCAAAATTTCACATCTTATTAAAAATTAACTCAAAATGGATCATGGACATAAATATATGACATAAAGCTATACAACTTCTTAGACAAACAAATGAGAAAATATCTGGGGCCTAGGGCTATGCAGAGTTCTTTATTTTTCCATAAAAGATAAATATATAAGTTGAACCTCATCAAAATTAAATATGTTTGTTCTGCAAAAGCTCATGTAAAGAAGATAAAACAACAAGCTACATTCTTTGAGAAAATATTTGTGAACTATGTATCTACCATAAAATTAATATCTCGAATACACAAAGAACTCCCAAAATTCAGTATTGAAAATTAAATGAATGAAAATTAAATTTGAAAATGGACAAAAGTCATGAACGGACATTTCATGGAAGAAAATATTCAACATCTTCAGCCATAAGTGAAAGGAAAATTAAATCCACAATAAGATATCAGTACGTACTTATACATAACAGAATAACTTTTAAAAATCATGGCAACAACAAACGGTTGAGAATGCAAAAAAAAAAAAAAAAAAGGGGGGGGGGGTCACTCATGCCTTGCTAGTAGAAATGTAAATGGTACATCCAATCTGTAAAACATTTTGACATTTTCTTATAACATGAAACATACAAGTACCATACTAAATAGCAATGGTACTCTTGGGTTTTTATCCCAGAGAAATAACATTTGTGTTCACAGAAGAATTGATACACAAACGTTTATAGCAACTTTATTTAACTCAGCATTAAAAAGCAATGAACTAGATATATGCAACAACTTGTATGACATTCCAAGGAATTATACTGCATGAAAAAATACCAATCTCAAGAAGAATAGAGACTGTATGATTTCACTAGTATAACATTTTTAAATAAAACTTTAAAAAGTGAAGGACAGCTAAGTGGTTGCCAGTGGATACAGAGAGATGCAGGAGGGATGTGAGCGTGATTACAAAAGGACAATAGGAGAGATCCTTGTGGTGTTGGAATTGGTCAGTGTCTTGCCTATATAACTTTAACATGGAATTAAATACACATACATAAATGAGTACAAGTAAAAGTGGGAAAATCTGAATAACCTTGGTGAGTTGTATCAATGTAAATATCCTGGTTTTTGATACTTCACTATAGTTTTGCACAATTGGGGAAACTGCATAAAGTGTATGTGGAATCTTTGTTTCTTATAATTTCATGTGAATCTAAAATTATGCCAATACAAATTTCAAAAACAACAACAACAACAACAACAACAGCAACAACAAAAGAACTTTGGTGAACCAAAAGTAAAGACACACTTAGTTGGATTAAGACATCTATTGATTCACTGTTTATAACAAATATCTCATTAGCTTTCTTGCACAACTCAAAATGTTACTTGTTAAAACATATGTTCTCCAATTATAATTCAGTCTATTTCCTAATGAGTCCTAATCATAATGCCTTTAGTACGAACAGTGCCTTTCTTTGAAGTTGCTTTTCCTCACATTGTATTTAGTGAAAAGTATATTCAATTAAGGTCTATGAAATCTAGAGACATGAGAATTAACAGGATATAAAAGGAGAAATTATAAAATACTCACTTTTGTCACTTTTTAGGATTTCTAGGAATTACTTATTTTCTAATCATTTTACTCGTATACTTATAATCGATTAATATCAAAGAAATTTAAGTATGGTTCTTGGATAAAGTGTCTCAAGTTATTCTATTGTATTTCATAGTGATGTAGACATATAAAGTAAGTTACATGTTTCACTAAATTGCCAAAATTATAACTAGACTTTAATATTAACTATCATAACACACATCCTTGGACTTTGACAGTATTCACTTCGTATTTCTTTCTAATTTCACATGCAAAAGTTAATACTAAATGTAGAGTATAAATGTAGAGTATAAACAGTGGGGCATTTTACAAAAAAAAAACAAAGAAAATGTTCACAATGAATGAATAATGAATTAATATTAAGAGAGTGAACTTTCTTTTTTTTTTTTTTTTTTTCTGAGACGGAGTCTCGGCTCTGCCGGGCCCAGCTGGAGTGGCAGTGGCCGGATCTGCAGCTCACGCAAGGCTCCACCTGCTGGGTTTACGCCATTCTCCTGCCTCAGCCTCACGAGTAGCTGGGACTACAGGTGCCCGCCATGTCACCCGGCTAGTATTTTGTATTTTTTAGTAGAAACGGGGTTTCACCGTGTTAGCCAGGATGGTCTCGATCTCCTAACCTCGTGATCCACCCGTCTCGGCCTCCCAATATCTTATTGCCTTAAGATATGTCTCTTCTGTGCCGATACTGCTGAGAATTTTAATCATAAAGGGATGCTGGGTTTTATCAAATGCTTTTTCTGCATCTATTGAGATGATCATGTGATTTTTATTCTTAATTCTGTTTATGTGGTGTATCACATTTATTGACTTGTGGATATTAAACTATCCTTGCATCCCTGGTATGGAACCTATTTGATCATGGTGAATTACATTTTTGATATACAGTTGAATTCCGTTACCTAGTATTTTGTTGAGGATTTTTGCATCTATGTTCATCAGAGATATTGGTCTGTAGTTTTCTTTTTTGTGATGCCCTTCCCTGGTTTTGCTTTTAGGGTGATATTGGCTTCATAGAATGATTTAGGGAAGATTCCTTTTATTCATCCTGTAGAATAGTGTCAATAGGATTGGTACCAATTCTTCTTTGAATGTCTGGTATAATTCAGCTGTGAATCTTTCTGACCTTAACCAAGGAGGTGAAAAACTTCTACAAGAAAAACTACAAAACACTGCTGAAAGAAATCACACATGACACAAACAAATACAAACACATCCTATGCTCATGGATGGGTAGAATCAATACTGTAAAAATGACTATATTGCCAAAAGAAATCTACAGATTTAATGCTATTCCCATCAAAATATCACCATCATTCCTCATAGAACTAGAAAAAAACATTCCTAAAATTCATATGGGATCAATAAAGAACCCACAGAGCCAAAGCAAGACTAAGCAAAAAGAATAAATCTAAAGGCATCAAATTAACCAGACTTCAAATTATAGTATAAGACCATAGTCACCAAAACAGCCTGGTACTGGTATGAAAGTAGGCATATAGACCAATGGAACAGAATGGAGACCCAGAAGTAAAGCCAAATACTTACAGCCAACTGATCTTCGACAAAGCAAACAAAACATACAGTGGGAAAAGGACACCCTATTCAACAAATGTTGCTGGGATAATTGGCTAGCAACATGTAGATGAATGAAACTGGATCCTCATCTCTCACCTCATACAAAAGTCAACTCAAGATGGAGCAAGGACTTTAAGACCTGAAATCATAAAAATTCTAGAAGATAACATTGGAAAAAAAAAAAATCCTCTTAGACATCGGCTTAGACAAAGACTTCAGGACCAAGACCCCAAAAGCAAATGCAACAAAAACAAAGATAAATAGATGAGATTTAATTAAACTAAAAAAGCTTCACACAGCAAAAGAAACGATCCACAGAGTAAAGAGACAACCCACAGAATAGGAGAAAACCTTTGCAAGCTATACATCCAACAAAGGAGTGATACCCAGAATCTACAAAGAACTCAAACAAATCAGCAAGAAGAAAACAATTTCGTCAAAAAGTAGGCTAAAGACATGTATAGACAGTTCTCAAAATAAGATACACAATGGCCAATAAGCGTATAGAAAAATGCTCAACATCACATTTCAGGAAAATGCTAATCAAAACTACAATGTGATATCACCTTACTCCAGTAAGAATGGCCATAATCAAAACATAGAAAAAAATAGATATTGCCGTGAATGTGGTGAAAAGGAAACACTTTTACACTGTTGGTGGGAATGTAAACTAGTACAAAACCACTATGGAAAACTGCGTGGAGATTTCTTAAAGAACTAAAGTTAGTTCTGCCATTCAATCCAGAAATCCCACTGCTGGGTATCTATCCAGAGGAAAAGTCATCATTATACAAAAAGATACCTGCACACACATGTTTATAGCAGCACAATTTGCAATTGCAATAATACGGAACCAGCCCAATGCCCATCAATCAATGAGTGGATAAAGAAAATGTGATACATATATGTACCATGGAATACTACTCAGCCATAAAATGGAATGAAATAATGGCATTTGCAGTAACCTGGATGAAATTGGAAACTAATATTCTAAGTGAAGTATCTCAGGAATGGAAAACCAAACATTGTATGTTCTCACTTATCAGTGGGAGCTAAGCTATGAGCTTAAGAATGATACGCAAAAGCTTAAGAATTGTACAATGGACTTGGGAGACTCGGTGGGGAAAGGAGGGAGGGGGATTAGGGATAAAAGACTACACATTGGGTACAGTGTACACTGCTTGGGTGATGGGGACACCAAAATTTCCAAAATTGCTACTGAAGAACTTATTCATGTAACGAAACATCACCTGTCCCCCTCAAAAAAACCTTTTGAAATAAAAAATAAATTTAATAAAACACATAGGAAAAAATTGCAACCATGGATTAGGCAAAGATTTCATAAATTTAACAACAGCAACAAAAGAGAAACATCACAACTGCGGCCTCAGGGGAAAAATAAAGGATCATAATGGACTGCTATGAACAATTAGACACTGACAAAATAGACTAGAGGAAATGGAAAAATCACTAGAAACATACAACCTAGAAAGACTCAAGAGAAAATAGGAAGTCTGAGCAAACTAAAAACAGAGACTGAGTAGTAATATAAAACAGCCCCACAAAGAAAGCCCCAGGACCAGATGGCTTCATGACTGAATTCTAGTAGCCATTCGAAGAATTAACATGAAACCTTAAGGTTTTCCAAAAAACTAGACAAAGAGGGAATACTTCCAAATGAACTTTATGAGGCCAGTATCACTGTGATACCAAAGCCAGACAGAGATACCACAAGAAAATAAATCTAGGCCAATATCTCTGATAAACATAGATTTTAAAATCTTCAACAAAATACTATCAAACCAAATTCAACAACACATCGAGAGTATACACCATGACCAACTAAAATTTCTCCCTGGGATGCAAGTTTGTTTTAACATATTCCCTCAGTGTGGTATGCCACATTAACAGAATAAAATATAAAAACCATATTATTATCTCAATAGATGAAACAAAAGCATGTGATAAAGTTCAACTTCGTTTCATGATTTAAAAAAACCTCTCAACAAAATAGATATTGGCAGAAATTTCTCAACATAATAAGGACTATTTTTAAAACCAGAAGCTAACATCATAATTCATGGGGAAAATCTGAAAGTTTTTGCTATGAGGTCTGTCAAGGTAACTTCAATTTTACATACTAGAAGTACTAGCAAGGGCAATCTAACAAGAAAAAGAAGCAAAAGGCACCCTAATTGGAAAAGAAGAAGTAAAATTATCTCTTTTTGTTGATGACATGATCCTATATGGAGGAAACCCTAAGAGACTCCACAGATTGTTAGTACTAATAAATGAATTAAGTGAAGTGCAGGATGCAAATTCAACATACAAAATCAGTTGCATATTTTATACCAACAATGATCTATGTGAAAAAAGAAATCAAGAAAATAATTCCACTCACAATAATTTCAGAAAGAGTAAAATAAGAATAAATTTAACCAAGGAAGTGAAAATTTGTATACTAAACACTACTAAACATTGATGAAGGAAACTGAAGGAGACATAAATAAATGAAAAGATATCTCACGTTAGTGAATTGGAAGAATTGACATTTTTAAAATATCCATGCTACCCAAAGTTATATGCAGAGTCAGTGCCATTCCTATCAAAACTATCACGGCATTTTCACAAAATATTTTAAAATCTAAAATTTATATTAAACCACAAAAAAAAAAAAAAAAAAAAAAAAAAAAACCTGAATAGCCAAAGCAATCTTGAGAAAGAGAACCAAAGTTGGAGGCATTGCATTTCTTGATCTCAAATTATGTTAAAAGATATTGAATCAAAATAGTATTGTAATGACATAAAAACAGACACATAAACCATTGGAACAGAGTGGAGAGCCCAAAAGTAAACCCAAGCGTATATGGTCAATGAATTTTTGACAAGGCCACCAAAAAGAGAAATGGAGAAAGGACAATCACTTTAGTAAATGATTTGGGGAGGGAAAACTGGACATTCACCGACAGAAGAATGAAAATGGCCTTTATCTTATACCATGCACAAAAATCAGTTCAAAATGAATTAAAGACCAAATATTAAGACTTGAAACTGTAAAATGTCTAGAAGAAAACAGGAGAAGGTCTCCTGATATTAGCCTTGGTAATAAATTTTTGGATATCACAACAATACCTCAGGCAACTAAAACAAAAATAAACTATTGGACTACATCAAACTAAAAAGCGTCTGTACAGGAAAGGAATCAACATGAAAAAGCAGCCTAGATATTGAAAGAAAATATTTGCAAAGTACACATCTTATAAGGGGTTAATATCTAAAATAAGGAACTCACACGGCTCAACAGCAAGCAAACAAACAAAAATAAAAAAAAAAAAAACAAAAAATAAAAAACTAAAACCAATGTATAAATGGGTGAAGGAACTTAACAGATATTTATTCCAAGGGAGACATAAAAATGACCATCAGGTATATGAAAAGATGCTCAACATCACCAATTGTTAGGGAAATGCAAGTCAAAATTACAATGAGATATCACTTCACACCTGTTAAGATGGCTATTATTAAAAAGACAAGAGATAAATGTTGGCAAATGTATGGAGTAAAGGGAACACATGTACACTTTCAGCAGGAACATAAATTGGTACAGCCATTATAGAAAACATTAAGAAAGTTCCTCAAAAAATTTAAAATTAAGCAACCGAATGATCCAACAATCCCTCTAATTGGGTATATACAAAGAAAATTAATTCAGCCCTTTTTCAAAGGATTTGTGTTCCTGGGTTCGTTGCAGCATTATTCACAATTGCCAAGATATGGGAACAACCTGGATGTTCATTGTGTCATATGTACACACAAACACACATGCACACACACAGTGAAGTATCATTCAGTCTTATAAAAGGAAACATTGCTGTTTTCAACAACATGGATTAAACTGGAGGACAGTATGCTAAATGAAATAAGGCAGATAAATTAAAATACTGCATAATTTCATTTATATATGGACTCTAAAATATGTCAAAAACACAGCAACAGAGAATAGAATGGTGATTACCAAGGGTGGACAGGCAGAGGAAATGGGAGAAGTAGGTCAAAGATTGCAAACTTGGAATAATCTAAGATAATTAAGTCAAGAGATATAATATACAGCATGAGGACTATAGTTAATCATATTGTATAGTATGCAGTTGACTCTTGAACAATGCAGGAGTTAGGGGCACCCAACTCCTCACAGTAAAAAATCCATGCATTATTTTGAGTCCCCCAAAACTTTACTGCTAAGAGCTTACTGTTGACTGGAAGCATTACTAACATAATCAGTCCATTAATGCATATTTTGTATTATATATATATTATATGCTGTTTTCTTATAATAAAGTAAGCTAGAGAAAGAAAATGTTATTAAGAAAATCATAAGAATGAGAAAATACATTTACTAGTTACTAAGTGGAAGTGTATCATCATAAAGGTCTTCATCCTCACTGTCTTCATTTTGAATAGGCTGAAAAGGAAGAGGAAGAGGAGGGGTTGGTTTTGCTATCTCAGGGGTGGCAGAAGTGGAAGTGGACCCACACAATTCAAATCCATGTGGTTCAAAGATCAACTGTACTGAAAATTTGCTAAGAGAAGATTTTAGGTGCTGTCACCACACACAAAAACAAGATACTATGCGAGATGATAGATATGTTAATTTGCTTAACTACTGTAATCATTACATTATGCATATATATAAAAACATCATTTATACACCTTAAATACATATAATAAAAAAAAATTTAAGAAAATATTGAAGTTGAAAAGGAAATAGTACCAAAATGACATATGCCCAATACCCAAGTAGAAAGGTTTTAAAATTTTGTTAATACTTTTGATTTTATCACACAATGATCTGATAATTTTGTGTAAAATTTCTGCTATGGAATTTAGTGATTTTCTGTGACATAACAAAGGATCAATTGGACATATTTTTTGTGTATTCAAAAGAAAATTTATTTTCTATTAGTAGAATGAAAAGTTTAATATATATCCTTGTGATCTACCTAATTTTTAACATTCTTTAAATTTCTTATATTCGTACTTACTACTTATCTTTTTGTAGTGAGAATGGTGTGCACTGACCTCTGTTATTAGTATTGTGTAGGTCTATCTATGCCTCCCTGGATCTTTTGCAGTTATTTCCTTATAAAGCTGGTTGCTGTGTTATTTAGTGCATAGAAAACCTTAAACGCTAAGTGCTTATTACAAATAATTCATTTAGGATTAAAAAGTACCCTTTTGGTTGTATTTAATGCTTTTTGCTTGAATTTTACTTTTCCTTTTATCATCTGCCAGATACAATTTTACCCATTCTTTTATATTTAGTATTTCTATTTAATTTGTTTTGTTTCCCTTTATCATGTGCCAGATACAATTTTGTCCATTCTTTTATATTTAGTATTCCTATTTAATTTGTCTTAGGTATTTCTCTTGAATGCAGTATGTTAATGCATACAAAATGCCAAATTGAAAATATTTTGCTGTATATAAGTGAATTAAGCATACTCATATATTTTATATGCCTTTTATATTTGGTCTCAACATGCCCACAATGTTTTATAATTATTATATGTATTATATTATAGTTATTTTCTTATATATGTTTTCTTTGAATTTGTATATTTTTATTCATCATAATTTTTAAATACTTCAGTATTTTCTTATTTAACCTTAAAGCACATTTTTTGTCAGTTTAATGGCATCTTTCAATTATGCCTATTGCCCATATTGCAGCTAATGAGTTTATACTAGGTTATTTTGTATTTCCTGAATATTCCCACTTTTAATTGCATTATATATACTTTGCCACCACATAAAAAATTTGTGTATTTCCATTGTTAATACTTTTGATTTTTATCACACAATGATCTGATAATTTTTGTGTAAATTTTTTGCTATGGAATTTAGTGATGATTAGTTTTGTGTTAGTTGAGACCTAGAATTCTATCTATCTAAACAACACATCATCTATCTTTTTTTTATCTTTAAAAATGCTCACTAGAAATAATTTTGCTGACATTTTTCTAGTTATCTCATGGTTGGATCAAGTTGTCCTGGAATAAATGCTGCAAGATGGGACTGTGGATTCAATATACTCTGAGCCTTTGTGTGGTCAAAACTGTCTTTTTATAGGCTTGATACCAGAAGGACAATTTGGCTTTATATAAAATGTTTACATGACATTTTTATTAATTTT
This sequence comes from Rhinopithecus bieti, assembly GCF_001698545.2. Taxonomy (NCBI): domain Eukaryota; kingdom Metazoa; phylum Chordata; class Mammalia; order Primates; family Cercopithecidae; genus Rhinopithecus; species Rhinopithecus bieti. The sequence goes on from NW_016824250.1 coordinate 726,047, forward strand.
GAAATTGTGACTCCATTGTTGCATTATTTCATATGTTACTTTTCGAAGATGTGAAACCTAATTGTTTTCAGTTATTTTGTCTTTTCTCTGGAGTCCTTGTGGGTTTTTAAAATATCTTTGAAGCATAATAGCTTTAATTGGATATGGCTTGGGGTGGATTAAGATTAATTTACCCGCCGTGCCATGGTACTCTCCTGCATTTAGATTTCAGCTTTTATTTTAAATTCTGGAAAATGTTCTTAGAGGATACTTCTAACTATCACATATTGGATTTATTTGTTACTCTTTTTCAGTAGCTCAAATTATACATTTATTATAATTTTTTCTCTGCTTTTTTCCATTTTATTAATTTATCCTGTAATATTTTGTACATCTTTCATGATCTCATTTTTTTTCTTAGAAGTTTTCCTATCTTTTTAATAATTTAAAGATTTCAAATTGATTCCACTTTCCTTTTGGCACCTGTTAGTTTGTTTCTAATTTTTGAAATAAGTTCTCCCAGGCCCATTTATTCGGTGAGATCAATCTTATATTGGTTTTCTTTCATTATTTTGTATATTTCTAATGTTAACTTTTGAAATCAATGTGTTTTTTTCTCACATGCTTGTTTATATATATAGATTTAGTTTGGAATATTACCGTTCTGCTAGTTTTTTTCATTACATACTTTCAGTACCTGTGGAGTATTCATCCTTATGTTCTATTTTCTCTTAATAATTTGTTATAGAATTATTATTTTTTAAAATTTTGTGGTGCATAGAATTCTTATCTCAATGACATCTGTTTTCATCATCATAGCAAAGTACAGTTTATTTAGTGGAGGGTTCTTTTTTCCCTTGATGAGGGAAAGGTTATGTCTTCTGCTTTTTTGTTATCTTGAGAAACCTAAGTGCCACTCCCCGTTTTGCTTCACCATGTAATGATCAAATGTCTACTTTTTCTTTTCTTACCTTTTACTTCCCCAGAAACTGTGGCTTTTTAATTCTGCCTCCTTTTACACTATGTAAACATTTAAATCTCTTCCTGTAGTCTGTGCTATGATCTCGCAGGACACTTTTTGAATACTTTCATATACTTCTTGTGAACTTTCTCATTCCAGTGGTGGTTATACACAAATTTGAATCTATTGCTACCTCCTCTCTTCGTCATTCCCTGCAGTTTTTCTTGGACTTCTCTTGCTTGCCACAAGTCTTGCACTAGGAATATAATGACTTCCTGTTGAGATATGGCTTGTATCTTTTTACATTCCAAGTAATTTGTAGTTTGGGTAGGCTTTTTCATGTATATTGAGTGTAGGGACTTGGAGCAAACTTATTTGTTCTATATTGCATTTGCAAGACTTGAAAATCAGTGCATGGGAGTGAACAGGGCCATGCATTAGGCAGCTGTCATTGTCCTTGGCAAATGAGAAGTCTAATTGCTCTTTTGTTTCTGATGCAAAGACAGTCATCAGTTTTTGTTCTTTGTCTTCCTCTATGTAAAGTACATATTATTAATTTGACATTTTCTAAATTTTCTCTTTGTCTTTTGTTTTTAGCAGGTTCACTATGCTGTGCATAAATGTGGTTTGCTCTATTTATTTTGCTTGGAATTTCTAATCTCCTTGGGTATGTAAGTTCATGCTTTTTTACTAAATTTGGAAAATGTGTTATTTTTATTTTCTCTGTATATATATTTGTGTGTGTATATATATTTGCATATATATGACACATTTTCATTATTTTGTTTCTTTATAATTAATTACTTACAGATAAGTTAGACAATTTGATATGATCCCTTGGATCATTTAGTTTTCAATTTTTAGATTAATTTCTGTTTTTCAGTTTCTATAATTTTCATTTATCTGTCTTTAAGCTACATAGCCCTTACTTCTGCTCTATCTTCAATGGTTTTTTATGTTTGTATAGCATTTTTTTTTACAAATGATGTCTCATTCTGTCACCCAGGCTGGAGTGCAGTAGATTGATCATTGTTCATTGCAGCCTTAAACTCTTAGGCCCAAGAGATCCTCCCACCTCTGCTTCCTTCATAGCTAGGACTATAAGTGTGCACCACAAAGCTGGCTAATTTCTTTTTTTTTTTTTTTTTGTAGAGACAGGGTTGCATTATGTTTCCCAGGCTGGTTTTGAACTACCAGGCTTAAGTGATCCTTCCACCTCAGCCTTCCAAAGTGCTGGGATTACAGGCATGAGCTTCCCTGCCAGGCCAAATTTTTTATTTTACACATTATTGTTTTAAAATTTATGTTGTTTCCTTTTTATAATTTTAAATTCTCCTCTAAAATTATGCATTTGTTTATTCATTATAACCATATTTTCTGTTATTAGACATTTTAAAAATAGCTGCTTTAATGTTCTTGCTTTCTAATTTTATCACCTGGTCATCTTGATGTTGCTTAATAATGTGTGCATTTCCCCACTCCTAATTATGAAAAATGTACTTATTCTTGAGATTAGTATTTTTTACTGAATGCTAGCCATTGTGGAGGATATAATTTTAAGTGTTTGGAATTTGTTGTATTATTTTAAGTGTATGCGGTTTTCTGATAGCCAGCAATTAATTTACTGTTGAATAAGATTAATTTTTGAGTTTGATTATGGAGGTTACTTATGCAGGATCTGAGATAAAAATAACTTTTCTCTGGAATGTGCATGGGTAACTCATATTGCATAAATACATTCATATGATTTTATTAGCGTTTGAATAAAATGTCTGGAAATATATGTAAGTAATGAGGTTAACATTAATTGGAAGTTAATGAAATGTTAATTGAGCATCTATCTATTTTTTATAGGTTTTAAGGTAAGTAGGATGATTTGCAAGAGGAGACAAGAAAAAAATATAACATTACTTGAAGGTATACACAGTGTATCGAGAGAGACAGTACAGAGAAAAAAATTACTATACCTGAGTAAGTTCTACTTTATACAAGCGTGCTGTTCAAGTGATATCAACTAGTAAAAGAGGTGAAGAAAAATGCTCTGAAAAACTGGAGAGAGCTTGAGGGTAACAATCACAAGAAATAAAGAGTGATTAATATACTTAAGAAGGTCATTGAATTTTCTTTTTAAGAAAGTTTGCAAAGACTGTTGGGGAAGAAAAAGCATTAGGTTAGGTGGAAAATACTCTTTTGATGAGTTTGGATAGTGGAAGACAGAAATAGCATTTTTAAATTGATAGAAAAACTTGAACTAGATTATGGCTTGAGGTGGAGATTTTAGCAGAGAAGTATAGCTGAATATATAATTTTTTACTTTGAACACTTGAACTGCAAAATTACTGGACAAGTTGTAGTATAGTATCAGCAGCACAGGAAGAACACCCATTCTTTTGGGCATTAACAAGTACAGTAAAAAATATATGCAATTAAAAATATGAGGCTTGAATTAACATAATTATGTTTAATAGGGAGAATAATTTGGGGGGGCTATGACACATGAAAGTGCAAGTTTTCTAATGCAGAAGTAGAAAAGTAAAATTGTTGAAAAGAAGATAAAAGAAATGATTTGTAGGGGAGGGGTAGTGTGATAATGTAGAATTTACAAGTTCCTGTAGTTAATCAGGTGCTTGCTACATGAAAGAGTCAGATCAGAATACGGTTGTAAAAAGTGAGGGCCAGGCACGGTGGCTCACGCCTGTAATCGCAGCACTTTTGGGAGGCCGAAGTGGGCGGATCACCTGAGGTCAGAAGTTTGAGACCAGCCTAACCAACATGGAGAAAGCCTGTCTCTACTAAAACATACATAATTACCCGGGTGTGGTGGCACATGCCTGTAATCCCAGCTACTCAGGAGGCTGAGGCAGGAGAATTGCTTGAACCTGGGAGGTGAAGGGAGGTTGCAGTGAGCCAAGATCAGCCATTGCCCAGCCTAGCCTGGGCAACAAGAGTGAAACTCCATCTCAAAAAAAAAAAAAAAAAAAAAAAAGAGAGAGAGAGAGAGAGTGAGGATCCAGGGATTAGAGATATTGAAGAAATGAAGAACAGAGGTGGAAAGAGTAAACCTATAAGGGGAATTAAAAAGTTGTAGTCAGGGTTTCAGAGGCAAAAGTAATTCTGGACTGTGAAAGGTCCAGGTCAAAGTCCTGAAAGACAATAGCTGAAGTAGATTGGAGGGTGGACCATCGCTGTGAAATCAGGCTTCCCTGAAGAACAACATAGACATCATCTAACATGGTGCCACAAGTTGCCTTCAGAAGAAAAATTATAAACCAGCTATGTGTTTTGTGTTAATGTTCTCAACAAATATGAGTGTATCACCAAAAGGTTACAGTCATAGTCTTGAGTTGGGGGTTCAGATTGTATATCAAATCATATGAAATTCAATGAATGTCATTGAATGTTTGTTAGGAAAGAATGAAATGTTATGTAGCTGGATAGGCAGTAAGAACATGGAACTAAAGCCTGGAGAGGTGGGGTTTCATGAGAAAAGGAGAAACTTTTATCAGAGAGCTGGAAAAGACACTCTTTGGAGAGGGATGGAGGTGGAAGAGGCAGTTTTCTGATAGTGCATAAAGGACATGAAAACAGGGGTGCCCTCAAAGTGCTCAATATTTCCCCAAAATACATGTTTTAAAATTAACAGAGATTATAGAGGATGGCTAAGCCTGCTCTTCACCTTCTACAGCTGTTAGAATAAAGGAAAGGTCTCAGAAAAACTCAGGAGGTGAAATCTATGAGGAAAAGGAAAATGTTTTCTTCTCATTTTCCTCCCCTAGCAGTCACCTCCAGAGAGCATCTTGTGTTTCACTATGCAGTCGTGGACTGCAAAATCTGTGATTGGAGAGAAATGAAAGATGAGAGTATAGTAAAAAGGGATTAGAGGAGAACTCAGAGCTAGCCTTCTAGCTCTGAATGACCAGAATTACAGAAACTTTACAGCACAATAGAGGATAGTAATAAGGTTTGAAATAGGAACTGCCGAAGAAGCAAAGAGAACCTGGATTATCAAATCCCTGCCTTCCTCTATATCTAGTTTCTTCCCACAGGCCCCATTCAAAGCCTGTTGCCTTCGCAGGAGACAATTAGACTCTCTTGCGATGCCCACTCAAATATTTATTTTAACATAGGACAATTTAGATGCTGTAAGCTTGTCTCCTTAAATGTCTCTCCAAGACCATTGACTGTCTCTATGGCATGTTTTAATGTGCTGCCATGTTTTCAGTACTTCGCTGCCAGACCCTATTCTAATACCGGCATATCTCTTGCAAAGGAAGCAACCTGATTCATTATTATTAAGTTATCTTTTTTGGCAGTAAGTGCTGCCTGACTCAAAGATTATGTAGAAGAAGAAGAATGTCCTTTCACAATCATGGTTGCCTCTTTGACGTTTTCCTGATAAACTTGTTTTGTATTATCTCCTGTTTTCTTTGTAGAGCTTTTCTTCCAAGATTTCATTACAGCGTGGGTGACAAGGATTTTGTTGTTGTTGTTTAAGTAAGTTGGCATGTACTAAATTACCACTGATAGAAGAAGAACTCAATCAAAACTGACATTGTCTGTCTAGTGTTTTACTAAAAGCCCGCTAGGTTGTGATATGTTTTAATGTTTAGGCTTCAGTTCTGCAATGAACATTAAATCAACAACTCCAGCCTGCATAACAATTCAGGGAATTAGCACAGAGCATGGAAACTCTTGAAAATAAGGTGTGACCCTGCTGAAGATAATCCTGGCTTCCAGGCTTTCATGGAGGATATATTAACTCATTAAATTATTCAAGCATGCTGCATACAAATGCTGACAGGGATTCAAAGGTTTGTTGCCTCTTATTAATCACTTTATTATTCATATCATTCTTTCACTAGAGGCATTAGAATATGTGTGATTAATATCTTATTTTTATTGTTCTTGTGAGCAATGTTCATTGGCTCTGCTCTAGAGAGCTTTGTTTTCTTTCAAGTAAATGTGAACAGAACAATAAATAATTATCAAATCTTGATGCTGTTTGCTGTGATTGCACAGTGTCTCCTAATAACATGGCCATTACACCTAGTTCAGCCTGTGACTAGGATGGATGGTAGTGAGATAAGGTGTCTCTACTTAACCTTTTATGAGATGAAGAGTCTCTAAAGATCACCTGACTTAAGACAAAGCTTAGCAGCCTCTAGAGTGTTCCCTGGTTACTTCACTGTTCTCCCTTTGGTGGCTATTACATTGTAATCCTATTGATTTGGTCTGAATGTCAGATCAAGAAGAACCATCTCTTTCATTCATTCTGCTAAGCATAGGGAGAGATGAGGGAAGTTTTAGAAGATTCAATATTTGATATGTCAAATATTGAGCTTAGTATTGCGTAAGATTCTTGCTCTAATCTTGAAGGCAAAGCCACTGGAAAAAATATAATGGTTTACATGCTAGGTAATTTGCTTAGCTTTAGGAGCATTAATTATTCTGGAACATGTTTTGAATTGATTTAGGAAAAAATCCAGATTTGGGTGCATTTTATGTCTTAATACCAGTCATTTGGACATTACTATTAGTTACTTTTTTTTTAAGAAAACAAAGAATGTTTACTATATGAAGGGTAAGCAAGCTAAGCCTGAAAAAAACGGAAACAGTGTACACAGAAGCATGTTTCATAGTTGAAAATATCTAGCCTTAGTTCCTGATTATTTTTTGTAGTCCTTAAATCAGTAAATGAGGATTTATTTTATTTTCCTTAAATATTCAGGTAGTTGTCCGTGACAGTGGGGTTCTTCTTCTCTGCTGCCTTGCAGTGTATTTCTGGGCAGAGCAGCTCACCACAGGAACCTCCACGGAACACCATGATTAGAGTTAACTCCTCACCCTCCATATGGCTTAGTCCAGATCCTTTACAAGCTTGACTGCATGCACGTTGTACCTGGTATTTATTGACCCCGCTGCTTTCCTTCTGTCCACTGTGTTGCCATTATATGTTTGTTCTTTTTTGGCCTTCCCAAAGTTAATAATAATCAACCAATTGGGAAGAAGGTTGCCCCACAAAAGTCAGTGCCATCTCTCTTATCTTGATTTCAGTTTTTTGGCTGTCTTAATTCTATAAAATTTAGCTATCGATAACACCGGACGTACAAAGGAAAAGCTGTTGAATTAAAGCTTAGATTTATAAGCGGCAGCAAGTCAGCACAATAGTAAAAGAAAGAAGTGTAGATAGGTTCTCACAAGTATCGCAGCTTTGTGCAATTTATCTTACCTCTTTGGCACCACTTCGCACACTCCTTATGTGTTTCAGAAGGTAGGTGGGGAGAAACAGGATGGAAATGGCACTTGGGAAAAGAGCATAGTATATGGAAAACTTAGTAGCTTTTAAATGCAGAGAGACAAAATTTCAAATGTTGATTATGCCACTTATGACATTGAGGAAATTATTAAAATTTGTTTCCTTTTATCTATTAAATGAGAAAAATATCAGTTACTTTATTTTGTTTAAAAGTTTTTGTGATTTCATCTAAGGTTCATGACCCATAATAGAATTTCAGTAATTGACATGTCATATTTTATTTTAATTTTTTAGTCCAGGTTTCCCTTTCTTGAGGATACATGTCATTTTATTCTTTGTGTTTTCAACACCTGGAGGTTGTGAATGTAATAAACATGTATTATGTGAATACAGGAGTGAATAGCTAATTCACAGTATACCCTCAGAGAAATACAGACTTTTGTTAAATTATCTTAACTCTTACTTTATCTTTTCTAATAAGGATAGTTATCTAGTTTCTCATGATTCACCAGATATGGAAAAAGTAAGTTTAGAATAGGGCTTGACGATCTCTGGGTAGGAATATAGACAATTGTAAAAGTTACAACTGAGTGGCTGAGAATACAAAAAAACTGAGAAGTATTTGTGTATAGCCCTTTCTATAGCTCTCCAGGCCACGGATTCTATCTGGTATCATCATATTACAGAGTAGATCAGCATTCATATAGATAGTTACTTCGATTTTTAATGGGTAGGAAAAACTACATTAAATTCACTCCACTTTAGAAGCCATAAATGTACGTAATATGTTTTAGAAATATTTATATTAAAATGGTTAGCTTTAGTGCTTGAAAAGTTAAGCTTTGCTTATCTGTAAAATTAACATATGTGTATAGATCATTCTCCATCCATGTCAGGTTAATAGAGTGTTCTGCCTATTGTCATTACCAATCATTCTTCTGCCACCCCTTGGCATTTTTGTCCTACCAAAATATCCTACAGTGATATACAAACCTTTCAATGAAGGTTCCTTTTAGGAAAGTTGATAGTAAGGAGATCTATTTTAAAGTAAGGAGATCTGTTTTAAAATTTGCAAAGGCCATCGTTGACGTGTTTCAGTTGATCATTGAAACTTTTGTGTTTCACTGTGATGTCGGTGAAATCCCCAGGCTGAGCCTGGCATCAGTGCCATTGTATATGTTTGTAATCTGAGCCAGACATCTGTGAGTGTATGAAACAAGCCCCAGGGCAGGAAGGCTGGCATCTTTCCACCTGAATGACTGTTTAAGTAAAAGCAGCACAGGGGAGAAAGACAGGCTAGTCTGTTTTCCTTGTAATTGGTGTTGGCTTGAATATATGCAATTCATAAACTGGCTCAAAGGCTGTTCATTTTCAAGAAGACAATGCTTTCACATAATGCAGCAGTCAACAAAACCTGGAATAAACAGTCGAGTTTTAACTATATGAATAGTCTAAACTTCCATGCATACCACATCTTCCTCATTCCCAAGTAGACCACCATATCACTCACCACACACACACACACACACATGCGCGTGCGCACACACACACACCCCTAATGTAGCAATTTCCTTGCTTTCTTGTCTATGTGATAAGTGCTTTAGTGTATTTCCATAAAAATAAGTCCCAAGTATTTTCATGGCTTACTGAACAGAGTAATTTATGGATGGATGGATAAATATTGCCTATGAAATAAAACTACTTATAAAAGAACATCATAAATATATCTTAACATTTCAAAGTAAATTCGAATTTAGAAATCTGTAAGAAAGTAAACAGTGATTAGTATTTCCTGACTATAGAAAGTAAATGGAATGCTAGCATCAATAATAATTTATGAGAGCAACTTTAATGTATTTCTTTAAACATGGGTCCAGGTTATTTGGTATAAGCTAGAACTGCCAGGCAGAAGGGTCAGCTGGTGGCAAATAATGGAGGAACATTCGTTGATGCAGAAACAGACGCAAGATATGGGACTGTATCCTAGCAATCGGACTCTCACTGTACGAACTGCTCACACTTTGTTATGGGACAAGAGTAAGAACAGGTTCATCCTCAGAAAATAAATACTTCAGGTCTCATCTGAATCAAGCTGAGCCTACTTGCTAGTTTTGAAGATACTGCAAGTAAATGTCATCTGCTTGACACAGCAGACCTTAGAGGTTTTCACCTCCCATGGGCAGGTTGCATTTGGACAGATCCTTTCCCTTGAGAGAAGGGTAAGTTCTGGGTCCCAACTGAGTCACTGCAGATAATCCCTAATGAATCTCTGAACTTCCCTATCTGATTTCCTTAATTGCTTGTCTCCACAAAGAGTTATACAATAACAAATTCAAATTTAAGGTTTTATTATTAAGAGAAAATATGAATTTGATAGGATTTGTTTAGAAAGCATAGAAGTGATGAGAAGCTGAGTTGGAGTGATCAGCTGAGCTCAGGAGTTCAAGGCTGCAATTGAGCTATGATCATACGACTGCACTGCAGCCTAGGTAACAGAGTGAGAATCTATCTCAAAAAGAGAAAAAAATAATAATTAAAAACGAAGAAATAAGAAGTTACTATAATTTTAATGGAACCCTTTTTTTTACATGTTAAAAAAAGTTTAAGGGCTTCAGTGACTTATTGGGATTTTTGATTTCTCTTTGCTTAAAACCTTTATTCCTAAAACATCTTCTCAATATTCAATCTGCATTTCAAGGATAAAGTAAATTTCACATGTCCTAGCATTTGGCAGCTCTTGGTTACCTTCTACTTCTAATTTTTACAGTTTATTTTTATGCTGATTCTATGATCAACCAAGCTCATGCTAACTTCACTGGCACAAATTAGTCATTGTTAACAGGTCCTCAGTTAATGAGAGAGTTTCATGAATGGTCCGTACAATGTCCACAAATCAGTCTGTCAGCTGAAGTCACCATGGGGCTTGTGCTCCCTTTTTCTGCACCACTTTGACACTCTCTTGTTAATGTCTGATCTTGTGAATCCTCACCACTGGCTTTGCACAGGATTGGATCTACAAAACTCCAGATGGGCAGTTTCCAGTTAATCGAAATACATCAATCATTAGGGTACAAAATATTTCCTGTGGTTTATAAAAAGACAAAGAGAATGACCTCAAACAGGTCCCAAGAGCCATATACAATAATGTTTATTTCAGCTCTAAAACAAACAAACAAAAATCAAACTAACAGCAAAAATCAGAAAGGAGATAACTAAATAAACCGTAGTAATGTATATCTAAATTAAGACTACTTAAATAAGGAATTAGATGTATGGGAAACTCTCTAAGATATTATAATAAATATATAGATGATTCCACAATGATACTTACACATTAAAAATAGTAGGAACTTCCTACCTTCCTACAATATTTATATTAAATTAATATATTAATATTAAAATAAATATTTATGGTTTGAGTATTTTGATAGGTTTTCATGTAAAACAAAAAAAGCAAGAAAAAATTCAAACCAAATTCAGAAAAGTGGTTTCTTCTTAGGAAAAAAGAGAAATATTAGAACTGGGGATGTTGATCAAGAGGACTTTCATCTATTTTTTTTTTTTTCACTGCAGAAATTTATTTAGACAATTCTTATGTTAATCAATTAGCTACTCATCTATCTTACTGAGTCACGAGAATATAAGAAGAAACTGGCCGGGCGTGGTGACTCGAGCCTGTAATCCCAGCACTTCGGGAGGCCGAGACGGGCGGATCACGAGGTCAGGAGATCAAGACTATCCTGGATAACACGGTGAAACCCCGTCTCTACTAAAAAATACAAAAAACAAACAGAAAAAAAAACTAGCCAGGCGAGGTGGCGGGCGCCTGTAATCCCAGCTACTCGGGAGGCTGAGGCAGGAGAATGGCATAAACCCGGGAGGCGGAGCTTGCAGTGAGCTGAGATCCGGCCACTGTACTCCAGCCTGGGCGACAGAGCAAGACTCCATCTCTAAAAAAAAAAAAAAAAAAAAAAAGAAACTTAGGGCATTCATTCATATGAAGGGGTCAGCAGTGTTCAGGACATTAAATACCAGTTTCCAATGGATAAAAACAATAGTTTGCATTTACTTGGTTATTTGTTTGGCTCTTTTAGTGACCTGGAATGAGTATTTTATACTATGATGATAACATCTGAAGTCACAGAGATGAATGAGTCTTCAAAGACTTGAGCAAATATTTCAAATAAGTATTCTTAATTCTTGTTAGAAAATATCAAACCCAATTAAAGAGCACTTTAAGTTCATGGTTGTAATTTATCCTACCTTCTCTGAGACCTTTATTCATTAGCCATTTTATTTTTCTCTGTACTCCCATCCTACCTCTGTACAGCAAGTCCTGACTCTCCACTTTTTTTGTTTGTTTGTTTGTTAGAATATTTTTTGTTTTATCTTACTTTTAATTGACAAATAAAAATTGTGATGTTTCCATATGTGTGTACATTGTGGAAAGACCAAACCAGGCTAGTTAATACCTTTATCACCTCAAATAAGAATCATTTGTTTTTGGTGAGAACACTTAAAATTCACTCTTTTAGTTATTTTGAAGAATATAACACATTATTATTAACTATCATCAAATTTAAATCACAATGAGATATCACCTCACATCTGTAAGTATGGCTTTTATCAAAAAAACAAAAGTGAGGTGTGGTGAGGATGTGGAGAAAAGGAAACCATTGCACACTGTTGGTGGGAATGTAAATTAGTACAGCCATTTTGGAAAATAGTATGAAAGTACCTCAAAAACTGAAACTAAAAATACTATATGATGTAACAATCCCCTTTATGGGTATATAACCAAAGGAAATGAAATCAGCATGCTAAAGAGATCTGTCTACTCCCATGTTCATTGCAGCATTATTCATAATGCTCAACATAGGAAAATGGTCAAATTGCCCAATTACAGATAAATGAATTTTTAGCATGTATTGTGTATATACATATACACAGTGGAATACCATTCAGTCTGTCTTTCAACTTTTAAACATAGTCAGTTTCTTTCCATTTAAAATAAATGACCCAACTAACAAGCAAAATGTACTTCTCTGATTCCACTAATGTCTATTATTTTCCCCTTGCTTCTTGGACTCTCATTTCTTTACCTTCCATTTATTTCACTCCTCAGTTAATTGTAATTACTTTCTGACTCCAATTATTTCTAAAACTTCTCACATTAAGGAAGAAAATTTTTAGATTTTAAGGTAAAAAATTGCCCTTAGAATCAATTCACAGCATTAGGGTCCAATCCCTAGAAAAATAAAATGTATATACTCACGATATACTCATAAACAAAATTTGTAAAGACCTACCTATGTGTCTATCATGACATTATTCCTGAATTAGATATATTATCTCTTAATTTAATAATTATTGCTGAACTTCAACTCCATGAATCCAGACTACAACTGCCTTTTTCTTTATTATGTCCATAATAAGAAGCAGAATGTCTGGAAGCTAGTAGGTATTTAATAAATAAGTATCAAATGAATAAATCAATGCCCTAGTTGTCATGAAAGCAGATGAGTATTTTAATACTGTGTTAATAACCAGGACTTTTTGAAAATGGACTATGCAATGCACTTAGCTATTGATTTTATATGTGCAATTCCCATGAATTCTGGAATCAATATCTGTCCATTATTACCCTGGGTGGGATTCAAATCACTCAATTCAAATAACTGCAAGGAAAAAGGCTGTCATTCCTGGCCTTATATTCTTTTCCTCAAAACATGAAAAAGCACGAGATTCATAACCTCCAGCAACATTTCTCAGTACCTTAATTTTCACAGTTCAAAGTGAAACATATTCACCCATTCTCATCCTAATTTCTCTCCCCTAAAACTGTCCTCTATCTATTGTCTGTACTTCCTTTCATGTGTTTTTTTCTCCTTAGAATTTAATGGTTTAGATTGGTTTAGTCTTTTCATCTCATTGTTTTGCTCATCAAGCCCTAATGATGCTGTCTTTTTTTATGTCTGTCATATTATACTGCACAAAAATCTAGAATTTATCTGATAGAGGCAAGAGTAAGTGGGAAGAGACAGTATTCTGTTCTGAATCCCAAATAATCATCAGCTTTCTTATTACCCTTCTATAATTTACCAGGAACAAAAGCTCCAAGATAAAAAGCAACTTGCCCATAGGCTCACTAAGGGGCTGAATCAAGACGTCCAGATTCCTTTGATTCTAAAAAGTATGTTCTTTAGCAGAGTATTCCACTGCCTCCTTGAACTTCACTCATTCATTCAGCAATTATTAGGGTTATTTACTGTGTACCAGGGAATTTGATATTTGGGACCCAGAAATTGACAAAAAGTATATAAAAATTCTTGCCCTTGTGGATCTGGTTTTCAAGGGGTAGACTATACAGTAAAGAGTAAAATAACAGAAAACTAAAAGGTGTAGAATTTACAAAGTGCTAAAAATATAGAAAAAAAATAAGGGCTGATCTGGAGCGTATAAGGTAGTGAAGAGATTAAAATTTGAAATGTCTATCTGGTTGGTGTCATCCTTATGAGAAAGTGACATTTTAGCAGTGATTTGTAGGAGGTGAGGAAATAAGCCAGACCAAAAATTCCAGGAGGATTGTTCATTGCAGATGAAATAGCCAATGCAAGGCACTAAGTGGTCTGGCTGTTCAAGAAACAGCGAAGAGGCTACTGTGGCTAGAGTATAGTAAGCCAAGAGAAGGGTAAGAAAGAGAGATATATAATTTATTTTGTTTGTTGGTTTCTCTTTAAGTTAATGGCTCATAATTTTGTCAAGTTCTCCAAAGAGTCTTCAGATCCAAAGGTTAAATTTCACTGCCTTGGGAGAAAGAGTAGTGGTAGGTGATTGATGTACTCATTAGGGTTCTCCAACAGAACCAGTAAGATATATAGATATAAATATATATATATA
>NW_016824250.1:742879-749065 GCF_001698545.2 Rhinopithecus bieti
TATATTTATATATCTATATATATATATATCCAGAGAGAGACTTTTATTATGAAGAATTGGTTCATGTGATTATGAAATCTGAGAAATCCCATCATCAGCTCTCCAGCACCTGGAGACCCAGGCAAGTTTGCAGTGTAATTTTGTCTGAGTCAGAATGCTTGAGAACCAGGGGAACCAGTGGTGTAAATCCCAGTCTAAGGGTAGGAGAAAATGAGATGAGGTATCTTGGCCCAAACAGTGAGGCAGAAAAGGAGAGGTAAACTCCTCCTTCCTCTGCCTTTTATTCTATTCAGGCCTTCAGGGAATTGGATAATTTCCACCAGTATTGGGGAGGGCAGTCTACTTTACTGCATCCACTGATTCAAATGCTAATCTTCTGCAGACACCCTCACAGGCATACCCTAATCTGAGCACTTCATGATCTACTCAAGTTGACATAAAATATTAAGCATCCTAGGTAGGATGTTTGTCTTATTCACATTAGCTGTTACATTTGACTGTATTATTGATTCAAAATTTTGAAATCTTAAATCCCATAACCATGTTTACTCCTAGGTTGCCTCATAACGTTTAGAATTTTCTGCCTATTTTCACCATAAACTCGTATTTTCAACCTAAATGATTGGCAGGTGTCCACTGAAAAAATGAATGTGAAGAAAAGTGGATGAACAAAATATCTGGAACGTTTGCATTTAGAAAAAAAAAAAAAAATAGAAGATAATGTTAAGTGAACACATCAGAGAATTGAACCCTATATTGACTTTCATTGAATACATATCAATTTTTTTGAGACTGATATTTAAGAAAACTGGGCTCTCCATAATTTCAAGGTTCTATCCCTGTCAAGAGTTAATTCACCAAAGTGGTCTCCTTCCTGAGTTAACTTTTCAGTTTCATCCTTGACTTTTATAAAATATTTGTAAGAAGTATCTATCTGAACATTGTATTTTTGCTTGGAAAATTATATTTAAATATATTCTTTATTAAGTTATTCTTTCTACATGAAGGTCTGTTGGACATTTTTGTCAGTAGAAGGAAATCATTTTACAAATGAACTTTTACACCTTTGTTGCTATTGTTGTTTTGCTACTGAGAACAATCTAAGTCTAACCCCTTTCCTCCTTCCCTATCCATGGAGTTCAAAGCTGTATTAAAAATTTATTGAAAATCTGTAATAAGAAAGATACTGTGAAGGGTACAAAGACTGATTGAACACTGATCAGGAAACATCCAGAGGGATATTAAACTTATGTGTAAACAACAGTGCCACAAGAAATAAAGTGCTAATGACTTTAATGAGGTTTAGGAAAGAGATGACTTTCAATAGTAGAAAACTATAACAATTAACTCTTAAAAGCATGTATCTACCATCATTTTAAAACCTCTTAAAAGCATGTGTCTGTCATCTTTTAAAATGTGTTTTCCTCTATTATTTTATTCTTCATGACAAAATTAAGTCATATCCTTTCTAGAGATAGGCAAGGAATATATCATTACTTATCACAATTATAAACCCTTATCATACTCAACATCACACATCCTGATAATTCCCTACATAATTTTAGAATTTGTCTTTAAATTAGATGCAAACAAGAAATTTTTTGGCTATCAAAGAATGATAACATTTTAAAAAGATTAAAAAAGATTGTGAGATTCCCTGCAAAGGGCAAAATAATAATCTGTCCTGGGTTATATAATTGTTCAGCTTTTTGAAGTCATAAATGAACTGGATAAATTATGAGGACGGTTGTCATAGCTCTCCTTTTTATACTATTGATTTTCCTCATTAGAGTGAGAGAAGCACTATCTACACCTAATTCTGTATGCATATCGTCTGGTCAGGGTGTCGTGTAGGGGTGTGTGTGTCTCTCTCTCTCTGTGGCTTTGTGTGTTTCTGTGGGTCTGATGTCTATATCTGTGCAGGAGTGATATTTACCATGACTGGAATCTAGAACTTCATCCAAAATTTATTGGCATAAAAGTGATAAATGTGAAATAAGTAAAATCAGCAACAAGATAATATAAAACATGTTTTGGAAATAAGAGATTGGGTCATAATTAAACATTTAGAGGAGGTAGAAATAATTATGTGGCTTCTCATGAAGGAGCTGCCTTCAGATGCTCTATGTACAAAATGGAGTTTTGATGATTTCCACATCTAATATTTAATTGTTTTTAAAACATATTGAGAAGTAGTATGCATTTTTTACAAAAGTGTGCTTTGTTAAATATTTCATTTAATTTCAATATAATTTCATAAAGTATGGTTTTCTGAGCACCATTTTATTTACACGAAACCCTCTCTCTATCACAGATAACAGTGAAGGAAATGAAAATATTTTACCCTAAAATAAACTTCTTTGATATATTTTGAGATGGCTGGTCAGAGGGCCTGCAGACAGGAATAGTCCTGCAAAGATGTGTTTTGTGTGAGAGATTTGCGTGTGTAGAGAATCTGCATTGACCCTGCCAAGCTTTCTCTGAGGCTCTCCCTTCTCAGGATCTAGGAAAAATTAACTGAGATTCTGATACCTTAAAAGTCTGAAAGAAACATCCACCATCTATTCTCTGGCAGCTGCTACCTGTAAAGTTTCAGCTATACAACAAGACCACCTTTGCCAGCCAAGCCTGCCTGATCTTCTCTCCCGTAACCTGTGTTACCACTATAACCTGATTTACCACCATAACCTGTTTTTGGCCGCCATTCTGTAATCTCGAGATGGTATATAAGCTTCTGCACCCCATTAGAGAGTTGGGACTAATCACTCTGATGTTCCCCTGTAAACACGAGTAAATTTGTATGCCTTTTCTCTTATTAATCTGCCTTTTGTCTGTTGATTTTTCAGCAGACCTCCTGAGGGTAAAGAAGTTTTCCCTTCCCTACAAGAGCTAGATGTTGATGAAATTGTAATTACTAGTCAAAGCCTAACTTAGCTGACCTTCAGTGGTGTGGCATCCTCTCTATTTCAGGATAAGCTAATCCAAACTTCATGGACCAAAGTGTTTCTATGATTAAGTTTGACAGAAAAAAAAGGAAGCAGAGTTGCTAGCTATTTCTAAGTTGGCTAGTGTAGCTAGAGGCTTTTCTTAGCCCACATTTTCCGTTTGCCAACACTGTGATCAAGGCTCAGCTTTCCTTTGTATGATATAGAAAGCTTGTTAGAATGTCATGATTCCATAAATGTGATCACCACTGTTAAAGGTGCCTTAGCTAGTTAATTCATCTCATTTCACAGTTTGGGATAGGGCAGGGTGGCTGTGTTTAGAAGTCCTTTAAAGTAGGGGTTCCGTGGCAGTCTTTTTGTTCACACAATAAGCTCTCCATGATGAAAGAGGATCTTACATAAAATACGTTTATGATCTAAAGAGTACATCCTCATTACATTTTTAGATCTCCATTTCAAAGATACCATGCCTACTTTACTCTCGTGAAGTAAGACCTCTCTAAAGTGCATCACAAATGGGCTGTCACACGCTGGGTCATAAACTGTGTATTGGTTGATTAGAGCAAAATAAAAGGCAACATCAGGATTCACTCCCCTGGAAGTTGGCATTCTCACCACCAACTTTTACCCTTACCTGTCTGTGGTACCTCTCTCAGCACCCCACCTCATTTCTTTTAGATCAATCTGTTATAAAACACCCCTGTAGGTGGCTTTATTCTCATGGTAAGGCTTGTGAATTTGAGTTTTTTGTTTCACAAAAGGCTAACAAATTCGACTTTCACTCAGTCTCTGAACAGTGTTAACCAGCTAAACAAGAATAATGAAAAGCCCACAGCTCCCTGGCTTTGCATAGATTTTACCTGCAAGTAGAAGATCATTTCAAAGAATTTGAGCCTGCTGATTTTGATGAGAACTCAATTAATTTATTTCCAATTTGTTATCATCACCTGCAGCTTAATACTCAAAGAGTGAAGAGATGGAAGATGTAGGATAAAGACAAATGAAGCTAAACAACAAAATGTCTTTGCATTCAAAGGAAGTACTGTGGAAAATATCATTTTTCAGACATTCATTGACTTTCTTTAGAACTCAGTAGCATTAAACACATCCTTTTACAAACTGCAGTAGTCCCTGTCTCCTCAGAGTCAAGCCATCTTTGAAGAAAAGGATAGATGAAAATAAAAGTTAAGTGACTAGGCAAAAACAAGATATAAGAAGGTGAGACTTGTGGGTGTGGTTTGAATAAAAAACACAGAGTGTGAATCTATTAACAGCAAAGACATTATTGAGAAAAAATAAGCAAAGCTCAAACATGAAAACATGAAAATTAAATACTCATGAAAAAACAGCTAAGAAATTAAACAAAGTGTTGAAAAACGTTGTTATAGCATGACCCATGTCTAAAAATATCATTAATTGTGGAAAACATCCAGAAGTTATATATTAAAAATAAGACAAGTTAGGAGCAATATTTTACCAATATCCAAGTATAGATTAAAAGACAGGCATAAGTTTAAATTTCTCTTTTCTGAAATTATATTTTTCATAAATTATGGCAAGTTTGAAGCGAGTTTATGTGTGCTGCACATTTTTCCAGATTACTTAACGAGTGGTGCAGAGAGGAATGGGGTGGGAGCAGGTGCGTGGCATTATTTTGGGAAGGTAGTTAATTTTGAAGCAGCTGCTGACAATTTTCCTACAGTATTATTCATCATTTAAAAAAAATGATTATAATTACCCTGATATGTCATATCCTATATGACTGACAAAAGGAAATGATGGTGGAGACAGAGAAAATGTCCACATCCCAGGAGTAGATGCTCATTACTCCATGAACTTCTGAGCAACAGACTTCCAAGGGATGTCGCCCCAACGAATGAAGCTCAGGTGAGTAATAAAATCAAGCAGAAGGCCTGCAAGTGCCAGTAGCCACCTGATCAGAGCTCATTTAGTGATTGTCATCACTTTGTAGCAACCATGCAGTTACTACCCAGTGTATTTGACACCTGCTATGTTAAATTAGTACTTGCAGAATTAACACCTGCTGTCAGCCACCCAGCATGAATGTTGCTTTCTTCAGAATAAAGGACAAATAAATTATTTCCCTAGAAATTTGTGTAAATTATTTTTGTGGATGGAGAATTACTTGGAAACAATTGGGTACTGGCAATCAAGATTTCTCATTTTTTATAGTGTTAGCACCATGTATAACTCATACAAGTCTTTTTCTAGCTGTCAATATAGAAGTCTCAAGATTGAGCTTAATATCATCCCATGCATCAAACAAGAGACTGGAGGTAAAAGTGTTTTCTAAAGCATGAAAACCTATGCAGGTGTGAAGTGGTATGTTAATTGCCCATTAATAATAATCATAGGCGGGGGCGGAGCAAGATGTCCGAATAGGAACAGCTCCAGTCTCCAACTCCCAGCGCAAGCAACACAGAAGACTGGTGATTTCTGCATTTTCAACTGAGGTACTGGGGTCATCTCACTGGGGAGTGCCGGACAATTGGTGCCGGTCAGCTGCTGCAGCCCGACCAGCGAGAGCTGAAGCAGGGTGAGGCATTGCCTCACCTGGGAAGCGCAAGGGGAAGGGAATCCCTTTTCCCAGGCAGGGGAACTGAGACACACAACACCTGGAAAATCGGGTAATTCCCACCCCAATACTGCGCTTTAAGTAAACGGGCACACCAGAAGATTATACCCACACCTGGCCGGGAGGCTCCCACGGCCACGGAGCCTCCTTCATTGCTAGCACAGCAGTCTGCGATCTAACCGAAACGGCAGCAGTGAGGCTGGGGGAGGGGCGCCCGCCATTGCTGAGGCTTAAGTAGGTAAACAAAGCCACTGGGAAGCTCGAACTGGGTGGAGCTCACAGCAGCTCAAGGAAACCTGCCTGACTCTGTAGACTCCACCTCTGGGGACAGGGGACAGCTAAACAACAAAAGGGGAAGCAGCAGAGGCCTGTGTAGACGCGAACGACTATGTCTGACAGCTTTGAAGAGAGCAGTGGATCTCCCAACACAGAGGTTGAGATCTGAGAACGGACAGACTGCCTGCTCAAGTGGGTCCCTGACCCCTGAGTAGCCTAACTGGGAGACATCCCCCACTAGGGGCAGTCTGACACCCCACACCTCACAGGGTGGAGTACACCCCTGAGAGGAAGCTTCCAAAGTAAGAATCAGACAGGTACACTCGCTGTTCAGCAATATTCTATCTTCTGCAACCTCTGCTGCTGAGA
>NW_016824250.1:752863-761532 GCF_001698545.2 Rhinopithecus bieti
GAAAACAAACAAACAAACAAAATAATAATAATCATAATAAATTTGTCATTTTAAATTCTCACTGATTATGAATAAGAAAATCTTTTTCTCTTTTACATTTACATTTGCTTGCAGTAGGTTGCAGCACTTCTTTTATTCATATAAAACAATACCTATTTCTATTAGTACTGTATGTAATATATTGGTGTCTTTCTTTTAAAAACATTCGTGTATCATAATTAATGATATATGTCACATAGTATAATATATAATGTCTACACATATGCATATACCATAAGCAAATTACTTAGTTCTCTGACATCTATCTCCTTATACATAAAACAATGATCATATTATGGCATAATAAATATTTCCATTTATTATTACATTATTGTATTATTCTTAGTACAATGCCTGATACTGTAGGATAACCCTTTCCCTAACAAACAAACAAAAAAAATGAACAATATAAACCAAAACAAAAACAAGCCCAAAACATCATTATACCACAAAGATTTCCATATTAAATGTTTTGGAAAACTATGAAGTATAAGTTTCTGACTTCATGGTGCTTAAAATAACATTGAGAAAGTGACTTTATCATTCCTTGTAATTCAAAATCAATTAAATAAATATTCTCAAGAAGCAAAATGATAAAGTAGACGTTGGGGAAAATTTCATTTTGAAGAACTAGAGTTAGGTATTAAGAACTTGAAACTGAAGTAAGAACGTTGCATGACCTCTAGCTGGTAACTTTCTTTTTTCTTTCTTTTCTTTTTTCTTTTTTCTTTTTTTCTTTTTTAAACGGAGTTTTGCTCTTGCTGCCCAGGTTGGAGTGCAATGGTGCAATCTTGGCTCACTGCAGCTTCTGCCTCCCAGGTTCAAGCAATTCTCCTGCCTCAACCTCCCGAGTAGCTGAGATTTTACAGGCACCTGCCACCGCACCCCCCTAATTTTTGTAGTTTTAGTACAGATGGGGGTTCACCATCTTGGCTAGGCTGGCCTTGAACTCCTGACCTCATGATCCACCCACCTCGGCCTCCCAAAGTGTTGGAATTACAGGCATCAGCCACCACACCCGACAGGTAACTTAATTTTTCTTCGCCTCATTTAAAAAATCTATACAATAGGGGTGGTGACAGTACCTATGACATAAGGTTAATATACAGTTGTTTGGGGATTTGTAAACATCCTAAGAATGTCCATTATGTGTTGAAAAAATGGTGACTCTGAGAAAGGCTTTATTAATAATTTTAATCTGCATTGGGCCTTTGTGAAATTATTTCAATCCACAGACTTAATGGGGAAAGCTATTCCATGTGGAGGAAGCAATGTAAATATAAGTGTCCTTGGAAAGTGCTGACCATCTGTATATTTGTGATAAATCATAATGGGAAATAAAGCTGAAAGGCAGAGTGGGGCTTTGCCCCCGAAGCACCGGAAAACCATAATCAGAGGCTGCTTTTTATTTACTGGTGATAATAATCATTGAAGGTGGTGTAGCAAAATGCCTCTTGTTTTCAGAGAGGTCAAAACAAGGAAAAGGTGGTGTGAAAACTGAAGGAGTTTGAAAAGAGCGTGTTATAATAAAAAGGGTCAAAGAAACTAGGCCAATGTTAATATTTGTCCCTGGCCTCCTGTCTCCTAAATCCTCCTTAGTAATTATCATTGATTGGAACAATTACATATAAACCACACAGTCCCTAGAACCCATAATTCAAATTCATTCATATTTTCTTGTCTGAGACTCAGGCCATAGATATTAACAAACACTTCTAGAGTGTTGGCTGTGTGGAAAATTCTGTCAGAAACTTATTGGTACTATAATGTAAAAGTCGCAACAATTATACAAAACTTGAAGAAACAGTTTTAGAGACTAAATTGCCTAAAAGACACCACTTTAGGTAGCCTTTTGTAGTCTTCTTAATTAGATCTGCTAAAAAAAAACATATCTGCAAGGATGAAGTGAAATAAGCTTTTGAAATTGAATCAACTACAATAATTTTAAGGCTGATAGCAATATTATTTTTTACACTAGACATCAGAAACATAGAACTCAAGAGCAGACTAGGCAAGTTTCTTCACTAAAGCCTGACTGGAAAAAATAAAATAAAAATGGAAATAATTGAGCTAATGTTAATAGATGTGCATTTCTTTAGAAAATGACATAAATTCACCTCCAAGTGTACCTCAACAGCCTCTTTAGAAAAAAAATGCATTGTATGAGGTGAAGGGGCAGCATTTCGAGTATAGAAAAATAGTGGTTTTCAAATCCAGCCTTTCTTCTTCCTCCCGGATGTAGGTTTTGGTTTCACGGAGAGATAAAACATACATTTTCTAAAAATGCAAAAGTGATTTTTCTAAACTCTGAAGTATATTTGGGCATAGTTGGTATTGTATTTGGAAACTTCAGTAATAAACCACAGAACAGCTTGATTTTCCTGAGATGGCATTTCAGAACTGTGACGCCAGAGAAAAATTAGAAGCACCAAAATGGCCTTGTGGAGCACTAGAAATTTATAAGCACAGAATGTGGGAAGCATATCCTATGGAGTCCAAAATAATTGGAGTATTTTACAGAGGTCTAAAGAGCTAATGTTTTAGCAAATGAAAAGCACTAAGTCAGTAAACATGAACATAAAATTCCAATATAACCTCTCTGCCCACTAAACCCTACAGTGGCTTTCAATTTTGTTTGGGATACATTCAAAATTCTTACAATGGCCTACAAGGCCCTTTTTCAACTGGGTCTCTCATCAACTTTCTTTTCTTATCTCCTACTCTCAGGGCCAGCCTCATGGGCATGTGACCTGTGCAGCCACTCATAGTATGTGTTTGGCATAATGCTCTGCTGCCTTCTTAAAATTCTTGTTAATTGTTTCCTTGAACGTATGATTTGTAAATGAAATCCAATGGATAGTCACACAATTGTACACTGTTCCTTGCCATCTCATTGTCATAGAGCGTTTGCAACGACCCAAGAACGCAGAATCCTTGTGGTTGCATAGTACATGGATCTTCAGCAGGATTCAAGTGGAGAACAAGGAAAGTATATTGTGTCTATGATTGAGTAATCAGCAGTGTGTTGACAATCCTCAGAAGCTTCTCTATATTTGTACAAAAACTTGCATTGAAAAAGAATGAAGGCAATGGTTCTGAGAAACATAGATAATCAAGGAACCCTATCATAACGTTCTTCCTCCTGTTAACACTCGTAAACATTCTGGTATTAGCCAACCACTTATACTGAAAATGATGGTATAAGAGAAATGGGAAAGCTAGGGCAACCCTTAATTCCTTTTCTTTTCAGTATTCTGTAAGCTGTGAGGGTTGGGAGAATGTCCATGTATGAGATAGTAGAATACAAGCAGTGGAATTTGTTTTTGCCCTGCTGCCACTGATAATAACAAAATGCATATGCATGTATTAGTTACAAAATGCAAACTGTAATTTCAGTGTTTCTGCATATGACTTAAATGCTCTTACATTTACATTTAAAAATGCCAGTGTACAACATATAGATAAATAGTAAAATTAAGGGCAATAATTTAGAGGTTTAATTTTCCTTTATTTAGAACAATAAAAAGTAAATTTAAAACACCATGACAAGTGAAAAGATAGGCCATAAAGAAAAGAGAAATCTTTATACTGCACTACCTTAATAGCATTTTCCCCTTCCTTTTGAACAAGGGCCCTCGCATTTTCATTTCTCACTGGGCCCCACAACTTATGTATTCAGCCTTGCCTATTCCTTTCCAACAACCTCATTCTTATCCAGATACACTTGCTCCCTTGTTTCTTCCTGAACGTGCCAAGGTTTCTGGCATTTCAAGGTCTTTACTGTTGCCCTCGTCTCTGGCGGTCATGCTCTTTGCCAGATGTCCCTATGGTAGGCTTTTTCACTTCCCTCACACTGTTTAGCCAGTAACACCTTTTCATTAATTTTTTTTAATCCACTTAACTGAAAGTGTAATCTCTGCTAATAAGAGTATTTGGGATTCTTCTTTTTTTTTTTTTTTAACCTTAGAAATTTAATGGTACTTATCACCTTCTAATTTACTATGTATTTTATTTAATTGATTTGCTTGTTTTCTGTCTGCTCCACAAATATTTGAGAGAATGAATGAATTACTCTCCAGTAACAAAAGTCTAGAGAGACACACAGGGTAAATTATTCATGACTTTTTCCTACAGAAAATATCATTTTAACCAAATGACAAATTTTATGGCTCTTGTGTTTTGAGTTAATATTCAAATAAGATTGAACTTGGTGGTCAAATGGGATCTGAGTCTTAGTATAAAATTTGAATTCTTTGTCAAGACAATGACTCACATTGTAATTGTGTAATAAAATTTAATTAAAGCAAATAAAAGTTAATATTATAGTTTATTTAGTTTAAAATTCTCAACCCATACAAAGTGTTTGGTATAACTTTTTAGTGTTTACTTGAAATTAGTGAGCATTAAGCATTTTGAGCAGTGAATGGCAGGTGTTCATTCTAATTTAACAAAGCAGGTGTCAAATATTGTTTACTGGGGCTGCTACTCCTTCTGGAAAGTGCTTTACTTTAGGGTTTCTCCTAATTAAAGATATCTAGCCATCACCTGTCAATTTTGTCTCTGTGGGACAGTGAAATCTTTAGGGAACATGACTGGAGCAATCTTTTCAGATAAAGAAAGGAGAAAAATGCCATTAATTATTTAGAGAGAATTCTTTATTGTCAGATTGTCAAAATTATAGCTGCACAATGTAGTTTGCTTATTCTGGATAAATATTATACAGATTCTGAGACTAGTACAATCTGATAAGTAAATTAAATCCCAAAGATGGTGTATAAAAAAGCCAAAAAATGCAATGTTAAATTATAAGTTTCATATATCTTGCATTATTCTGCTTCCTATAAAATTTCAAATACCAACATGTAACTACTAAGTTCTGAGAATACACCAAAGAAACAGAGGTAAAATGTGTAACTTCATAATAATTTGTGCACTCTAGTAACAGAGATTTTACGACTGCTCAAACTACAAAATAATACTGGTTTCCAGGTAACTGACTCATGTGGACCATTGCTTATACTCACTGCACTGTGACTACCATGTTTTTAAAGCTATGTATACTGTGATTTGTGTTGCAAGGAAAGAGCCAGGAACTTCATCTTCATAAAATAAAACTTGACCATTTCCATACAGAATGGTGTCAACAAGTTAATGAGGTTTTAGTACCTTAGGAAATTTACAAAAATAGCATTTATTTAATAAGAATAAAATTCTTATTTTTATCTAGTCAAGTCTTTGAATTATATCTGAAAGGTGCAGCTGTATCGTGATGCACTTGTTAAATGTATAAACCTCAATTGTTGAGTTCCACCAATGTCAAAGAATATATATTAGGTTGAACCATATAAAATAGCTTGAGATAAACACAAACTATTTAATGTTTAACCTAATACATATACATCTCTGCTAGCATAAACTAAATATTTTTTCACTTAAGTTTGGTTCTTTATATGTTGTGGTGGTGGAAGTCATAGGTACCTGCATAATATGCGTAAGGAAAATGAACTGAATGAATCTGTTCTATACCAATTTGGATTAAATTAATAGAAACATTTTGTTTCAAATCAGTTAAGATTTATTTGAGCCATGACTATTTAGCCACCTCATCCTATATTTTCCCATGGTCTCATAAATTTGATGCTTAGATTTTCTTGTTGTAAAACTATAGTAGCAGAGATTTCTCTTTCTCTCTTTCTTTCTCTCTCTCTCTCTCTCTCTCTCTCTCTCTCTCTCTCACACACACACACACACACACACACACACACATACACACACGCACATTCAAAAATTGCCATTGCGTTGACACTAGGCTATTGGAAATTGCAAATTATATACCCTCAGCAACAGGGATAGAATCTCTATATGGTAGGTCTCTTGAGGTATTTGAATTGACATATGAATTTATTCAAACACTTTTTATTTATTATTTCTTTTGATACAGGGTCTCACTCTGTCACTCAGGCTGTAATGCAGTGTCACAATTGCCCCATTGCAGCCTCAACCTCCAGAGCTCAGGCGATCCTCCTGCCTCAGCCTCCCAAGTAGCTGGGGCTACAGGCATGCACCACCACATCCAGCTAATCATTTTATTATATTTTTTGTAGAGACACAGTTTTGCCATGTTGCCCAGGTTGGTCTCAAACTGCTGGACTTAAGTGATTTTCCTACCTCAGCCTCCCAGAGTAGTGAGATTACAGGTGAGAGCTAATGCACCCAGCTCAAACACTTTTTAGAAATGACTTTTTAAGAAATGCGTTTTTTTTTTTTTCCAAATTCTACTAACTCTATAACAGGAAATTTA
The DNA here is from genome assembly GCF_001698545.2 of Rhinopithecus bieti. Taxonomy (NCBI): domain Eukaryota; kingdom Metazoa; phylum Chordata; class Mammalia; order Primates; family Cercopithecidae; genus Rhinopithecus; species Rhinopithecus bieti. Next base: position 759,204 of record NW_016824250.1, read on the forward strand.
AGAATGAAATAGCACCAAAAATGGCAATCAGTTTGGTTCTATAAACTAAATATAATCTGAAAATGTAAACTGCAGTGCATTAGAATGAGTTATTATTTCAGTTGGATATTTCTGTATTATTTTGTTATCTGAACTTTTTATGTTGCTAGATAGAAACTTGACATATATGAACAATATTATTTTCATGTTATAGAAGTTAGTTTTTGCAGTGCCCTCTCTGCTCTACTGGAAGCAGTGGTTTTGATTTCAAGTTGACATTCAAACTTATATACAATAGGCTTCATTCACCCAGCTCAACTTTACTTTGAATTAGTGTACAGCTGAGGAAACAGCAGAGAATATAGATCAACAGCATACTAAATACCTTATGACTTCCAGGCACAGCTAGTGTCCCTGTCATTCTGACCTTGGCACATGTCACAAGAGAAGAGGCTGACCAGGTGTGCATAGGCTTCACCAACCTGGGGTTCTTTCAGTGTCACCCCTAGTTGGTCATGAAGCCTCTGAGGTGGGTATGCTAGCTCCTATTCTCTAGTGTATCTGCACTTTTTTCATCCGGGTCTCTCATTAAACAGTACATGATATCAACAGTTGAGTGTAGGTACTTGGTCCTCTACATAATCTTTGGGGGCATTTTCATTCATGTTGGGTCTGAAGAATCCCTTACAATCCTGAGAATTAATATTACAAGAAAAATTGGCAATAGGTTACATCCATAGATGTTCCTAAAACTACAGCAAAGGCCACAGAATTTGCTGCTAACCCTTTTTATATAGGTAGGTAGTGTGAGAAATACAACTATAATGTCCGGTAAATTTGAAAGAATTAAAATAGTTTAATAATTTCTTTGAATTTCATATTGAGTTTTATTTTTTGAGGATATATGTATTTTATTATATATGTATCTCTTTTATTTTTCTATAGGTTATTGGGGGTACTGGTGGTGTTTGATTGTATGAGTAAGTTCTTTCATGGTGATTTGTGAGATTTTGGTGCGCCCATTGCCAAAGCAGTATACACTGCATCCTATTTGTAGTCTTTTATCCCTCACCCACTCCCACCCTTTCCAACAAGTCCGCAAAGTCCATTGCATCATGCATATGCCTTTGCATCCTCATAGCTCAGCTTCCACATATCAGTGAGAACATAACGATATTTGGTTTTCCATTTCTGAGTTATTTCACTTAGAATAATAGTTTCAATCTCATTCAGGTCACTGCAAATGCTGTTAATTCATTCCTTTCCATGACTGAGCAGTATCCCAAAAAGAAACATTTTAATTTGAGTAACATTAGCTTGATAGGAAGGATCTTGTTTTTCTCATTTAAATTTAATTTTAATATGTAGGTTAGAAAATAAATAACTGTTGTTTCAAACAATTTTAATAGATCAGAAACACTCCGAAGTTTCTAGATACCATTAAATATATACATAAAATGGAATACTATATATATGACTGAGTAGTATTCATTATATATACATTATATATTACATATCATATATTTTATATATAATATATTATATATATATACACACACACATACCACAGTTTCTTTATCCACTCATTGATTAATGGGCATTTGGGTTTGCTCTGTGATTTTGCAATTGTGAATTGTGCTGTTATAAACATGCATGTGCAAATATCTTTTTCATATAATGACTTATTTTCCTCTGGGTAGATACCCAGTACTGGGATTGCTGGATCAAATGGCAGAACTAATTTTATTTCTTTAAGGAATCTCCACACACGATTTTCCATAGTGGTTGTACTAGTTTACATTCCCACCAGCAGTGTAGAACTGTTCCCTATCACTACATATACACCCAAATCTACTGTTTTTTGATTTTTTGATTATGGCCATTCTTGCAGGTGTAAGGTGTTATTTCATTGTGGTTTTGATTTGCGTTTCCCTGATGATTAGTGATGTTGAGCATTTTTATATGTTTGTTGACCATTTGTATATCTTCTTTTGAGAATTGTCTACTCATGTCCTTAGCCCATTTTTTGATAGGATTGTTTTTTTTCTTACTGATTTGAGTTCATTGTAGATTCTGGATATTAATCCTTCTGTCAGATGTATAGAGTGTGAAAATTTTCTCCCACTCTGTGAGTTGTCTGTTAACACTGGTGACTGTTCCTTTTGCTGTGCAAAAGCTCTTTAGTTTAATTAAGTCCCAGCTATTTATCTTTATTTTTATTGCATTTGTTTTGGGGTTCTTGGTCATGAAATCCTTGCCTAAGCCAATTGTCTAGAAGCATTTTTTCAATGTTATCTTCTAGAATTTTTTTTTTTTTTTTTTTTTTTTTTTTTTTTTTTTTTTTTTTTTT
>NW_016824250.1:762715-767006 GCF_001698545.2 Rhinopithecus bieti
TTTTTTTTTTTTTTTTTTTTTTGTGTGCAAAATTTCAACTTTTTTTGTGTCAGATGATATTAAGTGTATTATTTATCTAATGTTTTTCAAAAATTCATAATATTTTATTATCTAAAAAGACAAATTTGAATTTAAGTAACATTAGCTTGATAGGAAGAATCTTGTTTTTCTCATTTAAATTTAATTTTTAACATGTTGGTTAGAAAAATAAACAACTGTTGTTTCAAGCAATTCTAATAGATTCAGAAACACTCTGAAATTTCTAGATCTATTTTGATATATTGATAGAGAACATGACCATTCTAGAAATATGTTAATGATATTCCTTGATGAAAATTCAAGTTAGAAAAGAAAATTTATATTCAAATATGTAGACAAGTGATAAATCATTTTTTTAATTGAATGAATAACATAAGGCACTTACCCTATTTTCACTCATGAAAGTTTCTTGTGCTATTAATAACTTTCTTCTTGAATTGCAACACAAATTGGAAAGAATAGATATCATTGTTGAATTACTTTCATTCAGGCTGACAAATCAACAATAACCTTGCATTAACTGGTCAACTGACAGAACCATTTTTTAAGGAGTAGCAATCAAAAGAGAACCCAACTATAGATATAAATTTAAAAGGAACACAAAAAGTTGGGTTTTAGCAGATCTACATCTAATTTAGTCCACTATTAATTAAAATCAATGAGTGTCTGCAGGTGTAAATAAGGGATAACTTGCTCTATTTTTACAATCACAAAGAGTATACTTTATGTGTAAGTGAAATTATCAGATACATAGTTCATAACATTGATCAGAATACACTACCATTAGGTAAATAAATATCCCAGACTTTTGAATCTATGAAGCAACAACTATACAATCACATATAATTGGTTCTCAATAAACAGTAAATCACAGAATTCATAACTTTTAAAAGAGAGATTTTCCAGAAAATCTGAGATTATTATTTTTCATTATATTGTTTGTAGTATTACCTAACAGTGAAATTTCTATACTTTATAAATTTGGATGTTTTAAAGAATAAATAAGAGCACAAATGAATTGTGCATAATCCAAATGCAATTATGATAGCTGATTAAACAGAATCCTGATTATTAAAACCACAATCTAAAAATCAGTCGTAATAGCAAAAGGCTGCATTTACCTTTCATAAAGTTATTTAATTTTAACAAATTTAGAATGAATTTAATAAATGATTCTAGGAAATTCTATATTAAAAAATCACATTGGAACTCAATAATCTGTTAAACACATTAATCAATATCCATATACTATTCTTTCTAGTAAAATCACAAAGCAATTATACACTGTGAAAGTAGTGTAATACTTAGTTTATAAAAATATAATTTTATCTGATTTTATCTTTTTCTCACAGTAATTGTAAGGTTATTTTAGTGATTTAAATATTAGAATTACTCACTTGAATCAGCTGATTACAATAAGATTGAGTATTTAGTGTTTCATCTTAAACAGCCAATCCATTTTATTATAAAGACCTTGCCTTAGGTTCCCCTTTTGGCTATTAAAATTTAACGTGTCTTGTAATTTAGGCAATGAAGGATCTGTTTAATCAGTTTTAATAATTTTAAGTGACTGTGTTTGATAAGCAGTTCTTTTCTGCTTTCAATTAGTCCCTGATCTAGACAGCCAGATCTGATAATTCAAAAGTGTGATTTTTTTAACCTGAATTATCTAGTTTGGTTTACCACCTTGGCCAAGTTAATTGAAGGGTTGCCAAATAGCCACTTCATGCTGTGCTCTGCAGACAGAGCAATAGCATGTTTAATACACCAAATGGTTGGATGGATAAATATGATGAAAACAAGATGCTTTATTGCCATATTTATCTTCAGCTCTTCAAACAAAACATGGCCTCACGAATCTGGCATCTCGTTTTGGTTATCATTGTGATTATTGCCATTGCCAAAACCAAATTGATGGGTTGATCCAGAAAAATCATTAATTAATTTTATGAAAGAATAATATATATCAATTAACATCTTAGAAATGTATACCTAACTATTTAGAATTAATTTATTTGTTTAGCTGAACATATTTCCTTCTTTCAAGCTTCAAATTTGGATATTAGACAATTCTTCCAGATTATTTGTATGTTTCTAGAAACATTTCCCTTATAGTGTTATTTTTATCACATATGTTTCAACCACTAGTACAAATACTACTAACTGCTCAGTTTTTTTTAAATACATTGTATAGAATAATTTGTATCTTGGTTTTTTAAATGAGGCTTTCTAGATAACTTATGGTTGCCTTCGCTTCTATTATTCTTTTATGAAGCTTTTAATGCTCAATATAATTTGATTGGCATTTGGATACTATACATTTACTTTGTTGATTTAAATGGCATATCATAAAAGAAATTGTTGAAAATATGAAATCAAACTTGTTAAGATGATGATAAGTTTCATGATTTTACAATCCTGATTTCTGTTTTTATAGAATTAATATTCCAATTAACTAACTAGAGCTACATTTTATTTCTTTATTTTCTTAAATAAAATACAACTTTGCACTCCTGTGAAGTTGGCTGAAAAATTGAATCTTACAAATGTTGCAGGTGTTCTTTTTCCATTTGATGAGACTATATGGGAATTCCGGAAAGTGTGGAGCCCAGAAAATCACAGAGTGAAATAATTGCCTTGACTGTTCAAGTGGTCCTTGACCTTGCCTGTACAATCCAGGCTGGTTCCCAAGTCAACAACAGTTCTCTTTTTCTGTGCCATGAAAGTGACTGACTAGGCCACTCTCAGCCTGCAGATTTTTCATCCAGAAGCTAGGCTGCAGTCTAATTTTTTAACCTGCTGCAGGAGATACATATCGAGTTCTCTCAGAATAGTTCTCTTAAAGCCCTTTCCATTAGACTTCAAGTGAGATGGGGGTTCTCTGGTTGAGACAGAGGAATAAAAGAAAGGTGGAACTCACAGCTGTTCGGTAGCTTCTGATAATAGAATTCTCTACAACTCAACATCTTTGAATCAAATTCTTACTACAGTTCTCTTCTTAACAAGAATAAATCACCTGAGTCTGACCTTATTTTGAAATTTTTCCATGGTGGGTTGTCTTGCATCTCACTTGGTATTTGCTAACTATCTTAGCTGAAATTTCCATTTTAATATTCCATGCTTCATTTTCTTCACACATAAAATGAGGAATATATTTTTAAAACTTCTTTTTTGGAAAACAACTTATTAGGGCTATTGTGATAAACAAACAAGTTAATCCATGCTTACAACTATTACTGGCACATAGAAAAGACTTTTTTTAAAGTTAGATTTTTTTTTTTTCCTCTGAAGTTATAAAATCCGCCTATGATAGTACACAAATGATCAAGTCTCTGGGATGGGTTTGGACATGGGTGAAAGCATTTGCTCTGATTATAAATCTGAAACTACTTCCTTTTCTACCTTCCCAATCTTGTTCACTACAAATAGTGACCTCTATGTTTTGACACAAATTTTTAATCTTATGTTAACTTGTGTCTTAGTCACACCCTTGAGTCTTATCTCTGATTAATTTTAATGCTGCAAAACAGAGAATCTAAACATTTGAGCTATTTTATCTGACAAACTTTTAATTAATTAGGAGCCACCTGCCTTATTAATTCAGATGATGAATTTTTAGGTAATATAGCAGGCCTTGCTACTTGCCTACGAGGTCTATTGTAATATTGTTCAAAATAATTGTTACTTGCCTTTTGGGGATTTACATTTCCCTGTGCCAATGGTCTGAGGCTAGCGATGGCCAAGTAATGTGAGCAAAAGTGATGTGTCCCACTCAAATATAATGACACCAAATTACTAATTTTTAGTATATATATTTGGTTAACTTTTTACACCATATATACACATATATGTAAAATTATATGGAGTATATAATAAATAGTATTTTCTAAACCAGATTAGTAATTTCTATATTACTATAGAAATGAAACCAGTTTATAAAACTACCTCTATACAAAGTCTGATGAAATTAAATAGTGAGCATAGAAAATAAAATAGACCAAGGAAAATATTAAAACTATCAAACTAAAGAAAAAATTACCATCAAATAAATTTAGATACGTTATTTAATGAAAGTGGAGAGACAATTTCAAAAGTAAACAGACAGTTCTTAAAGCAGAGCTGAGAAAGAAAAGAATTTTTATTTGCGAAAATTTCATTGATTCATCTCATCAGTTTTATGGGTAAAAGAGGAAACCCCAATGAAAAGTTTTCTGAAAACCACAGTTTCATTAAAAAAAAAAAAAAAAAAAAA
>NW_016824250.1:769438-779599 GCF_001698545.2 Rhinopithecus bieti
TTTTTTTTTTTTTTTTTTTTTTTTTTTTTTTTTCTATTTTAATGGTACAACAGAGGAGAAAGATCAGAAAATAATCATGATTACACTGAGCTATTTGCTGAACAAAAGAAGATAAGTGCATTGTCTACTTCTGATTAGGATGTAGAAAACTATGAGACACTTGCTTTCAACTTAACACTAAGACCAAGACAGATATGCAAAATAATCATAGCTACTTGAAACTAATAGAAAGCTGAATATCAAACAAACAAACAAACAAACAAAAAAGTTCTGAAGAGCATTCAGAGAGTAATTATTCTTTCTTGAGACAGAGCAGACATATAACTCTTTTCAGCCCTGTAGGAATGATGGAAGGAAGTGGCATCTGTAATAGTGGAGTCTCTGGAAAATATGTATTGCCTAAGACTGTTGAGTAACTCTCATTTAGGTTGTCAAATCATCTATGGTATTATCATGAACTCTTCAACAAACACATCCTAAAGAGAATCCAACTACAGGCATAAGTTCAAGAGAAAAATAAGACATTACATATTAACTAGCAAAATAAGAGTAGATATGAATAAGAAGAAATCAGCCAAACAATTTATGTTTGGACTGGCTTAATGAAAAAATCCCAAGTAACCCTAGTCACAGAGCAATTCTGCAGTTACCTACTAGTGTTTTCTATGGACCATAGCTGAGTGAATGGAGATGGCTGCTGGTCTGCTAAAACAGAAGACAGGGCAGGAGAGCAGGAAAACATGACCTTTGAGGTATACAGGATCTTGCTTCTGTACAAAGCCATGGAACACTGCCTGAGGACAGGCCAAAAGAGCTAAGAAATATTTCTTACAGTCAATTCAGGTTTTTGTTGGGAGGCTGAGAGACAATGATCCTTGGGTTTCCTGCATTCCTGTGTGTCTTGGCAGCAGACACATTGATGGCTTTTTGTTCTTATTTTTTCAAGACTGTTTTGTAACATAAAACTATGGAAGGTAGAGATAACTGCCTACCTCTAAAAAGGGTTACTACTATGCTACTCAGTGTAATAAACTCTCTTTTTTTGGAGCAAAGTCATATAGGTTTTGTTGAGTTCTGTTATAAAGATTTGGGTTTCCTAAACTCAGTGTTCCTCAGTTGTAATACATACTCACTGTTTGTGTAGCATCTAGCAAAGTTCACCTCTACCTCATTGCCATGGGACTTGATGGGGAGGAGATACTGTAAGCATGAAACTTATGTTACTTGCTGTCTTGTGAGTAATAAAGTCTTTTGTCTCTGACGTAGAAATATCCTGATGTCTTCCAGCATCCATAATATTATGGCAGGCTAATTTGCTAGCTTGCAAAAAGAGAAAATTATTAGATCTTTCACAGTCCTTGGTAATTTTCACCAAGTTCAAGGCATTAGCTAAAGGCTGGGTGTTAAAAAACAAAAATCGAGATGAAAAGAGATCTCACAATGTGCAGAAAGACCAAGTCAGAACTGGAAGGTAAAACAAACTTCCCAATAACCCCAAAATATGGCGGGTAAACTGAAATCCACAAAGAGATCTACTATTGCTCAGATTTCAACCACTGCTACAGGTAAATATCTGATCCCATGCTCAGAGTGTTTGAAACCACTGGTGAACTCAAACTGAAAGTGCAATAAAATTCAGACACAGCTGAATTAAATAATAGAATCAGCCCCCAAAACAACCTGCTATCCACAATAAGGGGCAGACTCTTCTATGAAATAACTATTATTAACTTAATTAAGTCACATGGCCAAGAGAATAAAGAGTCAATGTAAGAAGATTCACAGATGGCCTGAAGGTTGGAATTATCAGGAAGATGCTTTAAAATAACATTGCTAAATACGTTTGTGCATATAGTGCAAAATAAGGACAATATTCATGAGCACATAGAGGACATAGTAAAGAGAAGAAGGTAGAAAAAATATACCCAGTGAAAAAGAAAAAAAATGAAAACAAAATATATAATTTTATTAATTTTAAACTATAAAGTATTAAATGAAGAGTTGTTTTTATGGACTTAGCAGTAGATTCACACATTAGAAGAAAGACTCTGTGCCTTTAAACATAGGGGCTATAGAAATTATCAAAACACAATACCAATAAAATGTGAAAATATAAGAACATGTATTTGGGATATATGGTCAATAATAAGTGATGTAACATATGTACAACTGAGGACCCAAACAGCAGGAAAAATAAAATAAGAAGATATCTTTGAAGAGATATGAAAGGGAATTTCCCTAAACTGTGAAAACGCCTCTCACAGAGACAAGCAAGCAAATAAACAAAGCAACAAATGTCACCTAACAGCCACACGATAAATACAGATAAAGCCATACCTAGGCACACCAAATCACACTGTAGGAAGACAAATTCATCAGAAAAAAGACACATAATATATTTTTAAAACTATACATATGTCTACACACACACACACACACACACACACCCCCACATAAAACATGTTACTCAGTTACTCAGAAATATGGAGGAAAGAAGATGGCACAATATTATCTTTAAATTGAAGAAAAAAAGACTATTGAGCTATAATTCTATATCAAGAGAAAATGTATTCAAAATGAATTTAAATGAACATTTTCAGAAAGCAAATTGAAAGAAAACTTTCAGCAAATGTGCATTTCAAAAAAGTGGTAAAAATCTTCAAGCTGAAAAAAAGCACATGGAAGTTGGATTCAATAGGTGAAAATGAAAATCACTAGAAAGAATATTATGGAAGTAAATATACATTATAAAATTTCATAAACTATGATTCTTTAAGGTAAAATAAATTTAATAAAAAATTGGAGGTTTTGCAACATATATAAGAATACCAAAAGGAGTAATAGGGGATAGATAGAATGATGTGGTTACAAAGGTACATACATAATTCATAAATATAAAATTATTTGACAGGAAACTTCCATAGTTTAAAAATGCAAACACTGAAATACTGGGGCAAACACTCAGGTAACAAAAATCACCAGTAAGTTATTTCTAAAATGTTTTAGAATAAAATAGAATACTTAAAAATACTATATTCCACTGGAACGAGGCAGGAAAAAAGAGAACAACAAACAAATAACAAAACAAAAGCAAAAGATGTGAGAGAGAAAATAAATAAGAATAAGGTAGTATCAATTATTTTATATAAATATAAAGTAAATAATATAAATGATTATATGAATACTCATAGTAAAATAAACCACTAAAAAAGAAAGCATACAATTAAAGAAAATAATAGAACCAAGCTACATGCTATGTATAGTAAATTCATTTTAAATATAAAGACACTAGTGAAAATTTAAACTGAAGGATGTAAATAGATATGTAATGTAAACATTGAAATTAAGATAGCTGATATGGCTATATGAATATTATAAATGTAGGTGTAGAGAAAACTATTATATATAGAATATATATATTATAATTATATATCATATGTATTATTATATAGAAGGGAAAATTCTGAGTGGTACAAAACTCAGTTTATCGAGGAAACATGGTAACCCAAAATGTACACACACCTACTAACAGAAGTTCAAAATACAAGAACAAAAAGATGATACAATTAAAGAGAGAAATGTATACACTCAGAAACATAATTAGAAATGTTAACAACCTTTTCTCAATGGTTGATAGAAAATTTATACCAAAATAACCAGTAAGCATTTATAATATATGAGCAATGCTAACAACAAAATGTCCTAAACAAAATTTATAGAATTCTACATCAAATAACTATGGAATAAATATATTTTAAGAACATTTATAGGGCAATACAAATTAAAACAACAATATAATGCCACTACACACTTATTAGAATGACCAAAATTCAAGACATTGATAACAATACCAAATGTTATCAAGAATGTGAGGCAACAAGAACTCTCATTCACTGATGGTTGAAGTGCAGAATGGTACAATTACTTTGAAAGACAGTTTGGTAGCTTCTTTCAAAAGTAAATATACTCTTACCATACAAGCCAGCAATTGTGCACCTTGATATTTACCCAAAGGAATTGAAACCTTCTGTCTATGCAGAAGCCTGCACATGAATGTTTATAGCAGCTTTATTCATAATTGCCAAAACTTTAAGTAACCAATATGTTCTTCAGTAGGTGAATGGATTTAAGAAACCTGTCTTTTATCTAGTTGGTGGAATATTATTCAGTGCCTAAAGGAAGTGATGTTTTGAGCCATGAAAAGACATGGAGAAAGCTTAAGTACATATTACTAAGTGAAAAAAAAAAAAAATCTGAAAACGCTGCATACTGTGTGACTCCAACTACTCTGGGAAAGACAAAACCATGCAGACAGTTAAAAGATCAGTCATTGCCAGGAATTTGGAAGAAACAGGGATGAACAGAAAGAGCACAGAGGATTTTTAGGGAAATGTAACTATTCCATATGATACTATAATGGTGGATACATGACATTGTAAATTTGTCCAAACTCAGAATGTACAAGGCTAAAAATGAATCCTCATGAAAACTGTGGACTTTGCATAATAATGTATTAACATAGGTTCATCAACTCTAAGAAATATACCACTGTAGATGGGAGGTATTGATGATGAAGGCAATGAATGTGTTGAGGCAGAGAGGAAATGGGAAATCTCTGCATCTTCCACCAAATTTGCTGTAAACCTAAAACTGCTCCAAAAAATAATCAATTAAACAGAAAAAGAACATATGGAAGTTTTAAGTAAACACATTCAAGGTAGAAATCGGTCAAAATATAATATTGAGAAAAAACTCAAGTATTTGAATTGAAGTAATAAACTTCCAAGTAACCCACGGATAAGATTTCTTTAATCCCCAAAGAAATTACAAAATTTTTATTGAAAAAATGACAATGTAGAATAATAAAAACTATGAGGTTTATTATCTAAATCAGTTGCTAAAGTAAAATTTGTAGTTAAAATGACACTATAAGACATAAAGTATAAAAGCAATTATCTCAGCTTCTACTGTAAAAAACTAGACAAAAAGAACAAAATAAACCAATTATACAAGTTAAGTAGAAAAGTAGATATAAATAAACATTTTAAAAATGAAAATCAGTGAATTAGATACATGCGAAGAATAAACAAATCAACAGTTAAAATTTGGGCCTCTAAGAAGATGAGCCAAATTAATAAAACCCTAACAAAATAATCAATAGAAAACTAAAGAAAAACATAGTTTATTGTTGTTCTGTGCATACGCATGGGAATGTATGTGTTTGTGTGTGTGTGTATATGTATTTATATACATAACTTACGTGATTCTAAAAAGTACATGGAAATATGAATGTCACCAAGATAATACTTAATAACAAATGTAGAAAATCCCTTTTTTTTTTTTTGAGATGGAGTCTCACTCTGTCGCCCAGGCTGGAGTGCAGTGGGGGGATCTCAGCTCACTGCAAGCTCTGCCTTCAGGTTCAAGCAATTCTCCTGCCTCAGTCTCCTGAGTAGGTGGGACTACAGGCATGAACCATCATGCCTGGCTAATTTTTGGAAAGTACATATTAACAAGCTTTTAATATATGAAGTTCTAGTAATTAAGAAAATGTGGTAATGCTAAGGGTATACAATAAGACAATGGGAAAGAAAAAATGCAAAACATAGACATATTAACATATGTTCTTTTTTTATAACAAAGGTGGTACTTTGGAATAATGGAAACAACAGACATTTTAAAAAATTGGGTAGGGTCAAATAAACATCCAGAAAAAAGCAAACACATAAAACTTGAGCCTACTTCACACAATATACAAAAATAAATTATAGGTGAATGATTGACCTAAATGTGAAAGTTGGAAATCATCATTTTAGAAGATAACAATGGAGAATAACTTCATGATATTATAATAAGCATTAATTACTTAAATGTAACACATTAATAAATATAAAATAATGATTGATAAATTCATATTTATTAAATTTGAGAAATTGTAGAGTAAAATCGACAGATTAATGGAAAAACAAAGCAAGTCATGTTATATAATATATCTTTAACACCTACAGCTATAAAAAACTTCATCCAGAAGAAATAAAATACGTTTATTATCTATAAGTACAAGACAGAAAACTAAATAGAAAAATAGATGAGAAACTTGAAGAGGTGTCACAAGATAGGATGTTTAAAGAGCCAATATGCATGTAAAATTTGCTCAGTATGGTTAGTCCTTGAGGAAACACAAATTTAACACACGAGATACTCCCTACATCAGCAGAAAGTTAAATATTAAACAGACAATATTAAGTGATGACAAACATTGGGAACAATAGTAATTTCAAATAAGGCTGGTAGAAATGTAAACTAAAACTATTATTTTGACAACATTTGTTATTATTTCTAACAAATAATTGGTTTGTTGATTCTTGAACAACATGGGGGTTTTGGACACTGACCCCTGTACAGTTGAAATTACATGTATAACTTTTGATTTCCCAAATCTTAATTACTAATAGCCTACTCTTGACCAGAAGCTTTACTTGTAACATAAACCATTAACTCATATTTTGTATGTTATGTATATTAAATACAGTATTCTTACAATAAACTTATGGAAAAGTTATTAACAAAATCATAAGGAAGAGAAAATACATTTACTACTTATTAAATAGAATTATATCATCATAATGGCCTTCTTCCTCATCTTCATGTTGAGTAGGCTGAGGAAGAGAAAGAGGAGGAGGAGATGGTGGCGTTGTTTCCAGAATAGCAGAGGCAGAAGAAGATTTGCATACAAGTGGGCCCACACAGTTCAAACCCATGTTGTTCAAGGGTCAACTGTACATCTATACATCATAATCCAGAAATTTTATTCCTAGGGATATGCAAAACAATATTGTACACATATTTACATTTCAAAAACTTGCACAAGGCTTTATAATTGTGTTATTCAAAAGACTCCACACTGGAAAAAAACTCAAAAGCTATTAGATAAATATTCCATAATAATATTCACCTTGGGTAATTCATAATTAAGAGTAGAAACAAAGAGAGACTAATGCTTGGAATTTACTATATATTTATCTTGATAAAAATTGCTTATGGGGTATGGCTTATAACTTATTGCTTAAAATAGATTTTATTTTAATATTTTAGAAGAAGAAAACCTATCAAACCAAATTAAAAAAAAACAAAAACAAAAAAGAACTAGTCCTACAAATGTTATAATAAATGAATCTGCAATTACAATTATTTTCATATAAAACCATCAGGCCTATGGACTTTACTGGTGCACTCTACAATGTGTTTAACAAAAATACAATGCTAAATGAACAAAAAAAAACTTCCAAAGATTACTAAAAAATGAAATACTGCCAAAAACCTTTTAAAGAAAAATAGAACCATAATAACAAGTTGATCACATTAGTAAAATACAGGAGAAAACATAATTAGCTTGATAGACACAAAGGTATTATGAAATTGAACATAGATGTATGATTAAAAATTTATAAAAACTGATTGGAATGGAAATTTCTTAATCTGAAGTTTGGTATAAATAAAATATAATAATTTTGAAATTTGAAATATTTTTCTTTGAGACTGTGACCAGGCAAATATACTTCTTTCAAGATTTTGGTTAATGCATTGGATTGCTAGTCAGATAATAAGAGGAAAAGAGATAAATGGAGTTAGGATTCGGAAGACAAAAATAAAATGCGTATTATTCACAGAGCAAAACTGGCTGAGATCAAAGCAAGTAGCAAGAAAATTCAACTACTGACCATGAAGTAGAGAACACACATACACAAAAACAATGCACAATCACATATTAAAAACCACTGGCTGTGGATAGTCCTTTAATCTTAGAACAAGGAAAAATTAATGATTAGTGTTCGATATCAAGACATACTCTGAAAAATCATTGAAATTTGAGCATAATAAATAAATACTTCCAGCCTTTAGGGCAAAAAAAATTACCTACTTTACCAGAAGGATAAATTATTAGTCTCAGACTGTATTTCAAAAACATTGAATATTTAATTACCATGAAACAGCAATAAAGATGTCTGGTGAAAAAAAAGGATGTTCTTGACTTAAGAATTTTAATATCAGCCAAGTTGCTCTTCCAATGTTATAGTAATAGGATGTTCCAGACATGTGAATTCAGAAAATATAGAAATTGTGAGCCTATTTTGAAAAAGTTAAAATCTTGATTAAATTTAGCCAACCAAGTTTTGAATTTAAAAGAAAAAAAAAAAAAAGAATAGGGAAACTGTGGAACTGTGGTATGGGGGAAGATGCTTTAACATGGAATCTGTTTACAGAATCAGAAAGGGTATATACATGGTATAAATTTTAAAAGTGTGTGTAAATGTTATATCAATATAAATATTGCTAATGAATGAGGGAAAAGATCCCAGAACATGTAACAAAAATCTCGAGATAATGGTAGGGTAAGATAACCGAAAAGGATGAATACCTGTGTTATCTTCTGTAAGTGTCACGGTAGACCACTGATACAGTTATGTCATTTGTAAAGTATTGTATCAGGAAATTTACATCTAGAGGCTTAATTTAAGATTTTTGTAGGTAACTGCAGAGTGGTAGAAATAACAAGAAAACTAGAGTTAGATATTAGGAGCCTGAATATATAATAGCTTATGATAAAACTTGAGTGATTGATGAGTTCGTTATTGTGGATGAGCAAAGAAAGTGGTAAGATGGAATCTACCTCTGGTAAAGATATTGTGAACATTGTTGAAATGACAAAAAAAGATTACAGAATAGTCCATAAACTTAGTTGTAGGAGCAGCAGAAGGATGTGAGAGAATTGTCTTCAATTTTTAAATACGTTCTATCTTAAGTAAAATGCTATCGAACAACATTGTATGCCATGCAGAAATATTTCATGAAAGGAAGAGTCAATGAATGTAGCAAACATCATTGTTGTTTTATTTTAAGAAATTGCCATAGCCACCCCAGCTTTCAGCAGCTTGATTAGTCAGCAGCTATCAACATCCAGGCAGGACCCTTCACCACAAAGATTACAACTTGAGAAGGCCTGCATGATCATTAGCATAGTTTAACAACAAAAGTGGTTTTTCATTAATATCTGTACCTTGTTTTTTACTATTGCACACATAATAGACTAGTTAGAATATAACCTAAAATATAACTTTTATATATGCACTGGGAAGCCAAAATTGTTATGTGATTTGATTTATTGTGATATTCACTTTATTGTAGTGATATGGATCTGAAACCACAATATCTCTGAGGTATGCCTGTAGTTACAAAACAGCAAGTAAAAGATGCCCTTTTTAAATGAAAGATGGCTTGTAAAGAGAAGATGAGCCTTAGAATGAATCAATTTATCTAATAAGTGACCAAAATCTTATAATTACTTTAGAGAAAATAATTTTACTAAACAATTTATCTTAAAAATAAAATCATCATTTATAATTACAAATGGATGTTATATTTTAAACATTTTTTTTCTAATTTGTGAGTATTATATATAAGACTGCTATGAAAAGTGAAGCACAGATTCTTATGTAAACATGAGTTCTCATTTCTTTGTCCTAGGAGTGTAAGTGCTGGGTCATATGGTAAGCATATTAGTTTTTTAAGAACTGTCATCCTATTTTCTAGAGTGGCTAAGCCATTTACATTCCGTCAACATTATATGAGTGATCCAATTTCTCTGTATACTTGTCAGAATTTGTTTTCAAATTTTGAAGTTTGTATTTTATTATATACTGACGAATTATAGATGTATATATTTATGATATATAAAGTAATGTTATAATTTTTGAATAGTGTGTGATAATTAAATAAAGCTCATTAACATCTCCATCACCTGAAACATTTAATTTCTTTGTGATGAGAACATTTGAAATTTATTTACTTAGTGATTTAGAAATGTGCAGTATTCAATTATTAGCCATATTCACCATGTGCAGCAGATTAGAACAAAAAAGCAAATTTATCTGCTCTCACTAAGACTTTGTACCCTTTGACTGTCATCTCCCTATTCTCCACCCCAGCCTCTGGTAATAACCTGCTTCCATGAGTTAAATTGTTTCAAATTCCACATATAAGAGAGAACAGGAGGTATTTATCTTTCTGTGTTTGGCTTATTTCCCTTGTCATAACGTCCTCGAATTTCATCCATATTGTCTCAAATGAGATTTTTTTTTTTTTTTTTTTTTTTTTTTTTTT
>NW_016824250.1:779690-818681 GCF_001698545.2 Rhinopithecus bieti
AAAAAAAAAAAAAAAAAAAAAAAAAAAAAAAAAGCAAATTCTGTCATATTATAATAACAATAGCCAACAATGTACAAAATAATTATTATTAATGACTAAGTATTTTATATGCATTATTTTTAGTATGCAAAACAATCCTATGTATTTGGAAGTACACAATAAATATTGAAAGAAAAAGTCCCTTTTTTTTTCTTTTTGAGATGGAGTCTCTCTCTGTCGCTCAGGCTGGAGTGCAGTGGCGTGATCTAGGCTCACTGCAAGCTCCGCCTCCCGGGGTCATTCCTGCCTCAGCCTCCGGAGTAGCTGGAACTACAGGCGCCCAGGCTAATTTTTTGTATTTTTAGTAGAGACGGGGTTTCACCATGTCAGCCAGGATGGTCTCGATCTCCTGACCTTGTGATCCGGCCGCCTTGGCCTCCCAAAGTGTGCCCAGTCTCAAATGAGAGATTTTTTAAAAAAAAATTTCTGAATAGTATCCCATTGTATATGTATATCACCCATTCTTTATCCATTTATTCATTGATGGAGGCTAAGGTTGATTCCATAACTTGACTATAATAAATAGTGCTACAATGAACATGGGAGTGCAGGAATCTCCTTGACGTACTGATTTCAAATCTTTCAGGTAAATAGACAGCAGTGTAATTGCTAGATTGTGTGGTAATTCTATTTTTAGTTTTATAGGAACCTCCATACTGTTTTCCATAATGGCTATACTAATTTACATTCCTACCAGTGGTGTACAAGGGCTATCTTTGCTCCACATATCATTTTTTATTTAGTTGTTCTAAACGGTGTGTAGTGACATGTCATTGTAGTCCTAATTTTCATTTCCCTAATGACTAGTAATGTTGAGAAAATTTTCATCTATTTCTTTGACATCTGTATATCCTCTTCAGTGAAATATCCCTTTATGTCTTTTGCTCATTATCTAACTGATTTGTTCACTTTGAAAGTTCTTTTCATAATCTGAAATTACAGTACACTAGTAATTCAAAAGACGTGTGATTAGCAAATATTTTCTCCCAGGGTTTAGATTGTTTTTCATTCTTTTAAAAGAGTCTATCGCGAAACACGTTTCTAAGATTGGTAAAGTGGAATTTACTGACTTTTTTATGAATTATGTTTTTGATGACATGTGTAAGAACACTTCACCAAGACCTAAGTCCCAAATATTTTTTCCCTGTGTTATCTTCTTAAAGTTTTACCTCTCTACATTTACATTTATGTTCCATTTTGAGTTAATTTTGATCAACATGGTGAAACCCCATTTCCACTAAAAATACAGAAAAAAAAAAATTAGCTGGGCTTGGTGGCAGGCACCTGTAATCCCAGCTACTTGGGAGGCTGAGATAAGAGATTTGCTTGAACCTGGGAAGCAGAGGTTACAGTGAGCCAAGATTGTGCCACTGCACTCCAGCCTGGGGAACAAGAGTGAGACTTTGTCTCAAAAAAAAAAAAAAAAAAAAAAAAATGCATGAAGTTTAGATCAAGATTTATTGTTTCGCCTGTAGCTATCCAGTTGTTTGTTCCAGGACGATTTGTGAAAAAGATGATTTCTCTTCCTTGGATATGCTTTTGCACTTTGGTCAAAAATTAGCCACCCTTTCATGGAACTATTTTTGGATTCTCTGTTCTGTGCCCATGATCTGTGTTTTGATTCAATTGCCAATAACACCCAGTTTCGATTACTGTATCTGTATAAAATTGTTTTACTGATACTTATTGAAATCTGGTAGACTGATCACTATTATAATTGGCATTTTTTTGTAATAAAACCTCATAACTTTGGGACCTTATTTAAGATAGACACTGAATAAAAAGATTTCTTCATAACAAATGTATTCTCTGCTTTAGATGTATATAAGACAACATTTTATATGAATTAGATTACTCAGTATCTAGCAACAAAATGTCTACAATTCTGTATGATAGTCCTCTCTTTATCAATATATTCATAACTAAAGATGGGTGTTTTTGTATCGATTAAACAAATGTTATGATGAATATACTGTTATGTGCACTATGTTAAGTGATACCAATAGAACAATGAGAAACCAGTAACTCCATATTTAATACACATTTTGGTAAATACAATGTACAGATATTTTAGAATGCAATTAATCACAAATAAAAGCATCAGATAGACTGATACTGGAAAAGGGCTCTGACAAAGAGTTCCACAGGACAATATGCTTCAGGAGTTATGAAAGATAAGTACAAATTAAAAATAAGCTAAACTACATTGGTATGGTTTATTTAGTAACTGAATATGAGTCAAGTCATCATGTGTTATCTACTAAAGAAATGCTCATTCAGTCTTCAGCTAAGGTAAACTCAACTCAAAAGACAAATTTTCCTATTGGATACCATATTTCTATAAACTTCTTTCTCTTTGTTCTATTAGAACAACAACAAAAAAAGGTGCTGCCCTGTAACTTCTTTCAATTTCCTTTAATTTTCTATAAGAAACTGTTTGGATTAGATATTATATTTTTCATATATGCATCCTTATTGGCAAGAAAATCATAGTACAGTAAATTATTTGTCTATGCATATACTTTCTGGAATTAAAAAAATCTTTCACTGAAAAAAAAATGATGTTAAACTCCCATATTCTGAGGAAATTATGAATCTCCTCTTTTGTGTGGCATAGAAAAATATAAATGACAATTGTATAAAAGAAACATAGATACATTTCATATAGCAGCATATGCATTTTCAGGGTCAGGCAATCTTGTCTGTATTATTGTGTAAGTAATTTATTCTATTTTCACATAAACAGAAATGATCGTTGTTTTAAACTAAATATTAGCTTAAAAATATGTGCAATGTTAAGCAACTTAGTAAAGAATCACATTTAACATTTAAGTATTGCTATAATGGTGAGGTCCAAAATATTTTAGTGACTCAGAATGACCATGATAGGTTTGAGTCTGTTCACACAGCAATACTCATGAGAATCACAGGATATCATTGTGAAGATTATCCAAGAGATGTTCTATTCTACTCTGCATTTGCAGGTAAGAAAGGTTAGACTGAGGAAGCTGAATCCTAAATTAGTTAGGTTCAAGGTCACATAAAAATAGAGCACTAGTTTATTCAAAGGGATGAGAATTGAGGCTGAAGGAGTAAATATGGATAACAATAGATGTTTTCTGTCGGAAAAATTGAGCACTAGAAAAGGTCACTTGAAGATTGTGCCACCATTTTGAGTGGTGTTCTGAAACTGCAGATTTGACATTTTGTGATGTTTCCAGGGAAACTGGAAGAATAAATGGTTATTGGGGAGACACATAGTTTGACATAGAAAAATAACATCAAATCTATGTGTTTCTACTTCTCCATCCCTAAGACTTAAGATGTAGTTTATGTCAAAATCTCAAAATAAATATTATTTGCTTGTTTGGTTTTTTACCATTGGTAGTCTTCAATACATGTCCTGAAACATGTCAGATATTTGCAAGATGCAGAAATTCTGTATTAGCCTCAGTGAGAGCCTTGCCATTGAGATTATATTTGTGGTCCCACTACACTTTCTATAAAATTTGTTTGTTTGTTTGTTTGTTTTTGCTTTAAGTAGAGCTTTCAATAAAGTTACCTTATTTACCAAAATTATCTGATGCATTTTATAATGCATTAAGAAGCATTGTCCTTATTTCAAATTATTGCCCTTATGGAGATTGAGATTTCTGCATGAATGTTTGTGAAAATGTTCTTGATATTGCTATGGACTAAATGTTTGTGTCACCCCCAAAATTCATATGTTAAATTATAATAATATTTAGATATGGGGCCTTTGGGAGGTAGATTCTCTCTCTCTCTCTCTCTCTCTCTCTCTCTCTCTCTCTCTCTCTCTTTCTCTATTTCTCCCTCCCATGATAGGATAGAAGAAAGTGACTATCTACAAGCTGGAAGTTGAGCCTTCACCAGATATATGAGTGCCTTGATCATGGACTTCCCTACCCTCCAGAAATGCTTAAACTACTTAGTCTATGGTATTTTTGTTACAGCAGCCTTGATAGACTGAGCCAGAGATATTAAGATAATTTTCTATTTTCAAATAAGTATTGATATATTAAGGTGTTGTAATATTATCTCACTTGAATGAGTATGTATGTATTAAAATATCTTAATATATCTCATTTGAAAATAGATAATTATCTTAATATCTCTGGCTTAGTCTACCAAGCCAGTATTGATATATTAAGATATCAATATTGTGTCTCCAGGTTAATTTCTGAAAAGAGTGAACTATTTTACAGTACAAGCTACAATGTATCCAATCATCAGCTTTATTGGTTAGTATAGTGGATATTTAACATTCTTTTTATATCAACATTCTTATATATATGTATATTTTTTTAAATGAAATATGCTTTTTCTGCTTGGGAAAGATATTCAACATGGTTTGAAATGTGGCTGACATCATCAGGATATTATAGTCAGAATATTCTCTACCTTTGAGCCATAGAGATTAATGTAGGTGTGGGCAGTTGATTCAATAAGACCCCTTAAAATGCTATTACTGCCAGAGTTATCAGTGGAAACACTATTTTACTGAGTTTTGTGAAAAGTGCAAAAGATCTTGGTAGCTATCCTGCTTACTGTGTAAAGAGTGGATATCTAATACCTTGGAGCAAAATGTGGTTCTGAGTGTTTAATTCAAGATCCTGGTTCCAAGTATGTCTAAAGAAATTTCTGGCTGGGCGCCGTAGCTCACACCTGTAACCCCAACACTTTGGAAGGCCAAGATGGGAGGATCACTTGAGGTCAGAAGTTTCAAGAGCAGCCTGACTAACATGGTGAAACCCATCTCTACCAAAAATACAAAAATATTAGCCAGGATTGGCAGCACATGCCTGTAATCTCAGCTACTCAGGAGGCTGAGACTGAGGTTGAAATGAGCTGAGATCTTGCCTCTGCACTCCAGCCTGGGCAACAGAGCGAGACCCTGCTTCAAACAAAAAAGAAGAAATGTCTATCCCTACATTGTTTTTAAGTTAGTAAAGTCATTAAATTTCTATTGTTCTTTGCCTAGGTTGAGCTGTATTTCTATCTCTTGTATACATAATTACTGAGTAATAGAAATAATATTTTTAATTTTTTTGCTAGTCACATAAATGTTAAGATTTGTTAAATTTTTAATTATTTGAATAGTAGTGGCATTGATTTCTTTATTTGGTATATTATTTCCTATTTTCCACATTATTAGTTGTGGTTCTTTGAATGATATCTTCCTATTATTTGTTCATTAATATTTGCTGAAGGAGATTCCTGATTCTGGAAAGAGCAATTTATCATATTTGTCCACTAGTATTTGCTTAAAATTTCTCCCATTTTGTTATTTTAAATTTCATGTTCAAAAATCAGAGGAGTTTAATTTTTATATTCTCAATAGTTGTGAACCCAGGCCACATGGATGGAATGTTTGTTAGAATATAGCCTATCTGAAGTGACCCAACAATGATTTTTGATTTTGCCCTCTCAGTCCTTCATTGCACCTTACTTTAGGTCTTCTTCATGTTGGGAATTCAGCTGCTCTTTCTCTTTGTTTCCATTATTCTGACTTCTTTGGCAGACATTTTCATTATAAATGCCAGAGTAGACCTGATTGGTTCAGCTTGTCATCATCTACTACAAAGCAACTCTATTGAACAAAACATCAGCATTCCATTACCCTATTGACTGGGTTGGTGTTCTTTTGTTTTTCTTTCGGTAACTCTTAACACAGGTAAATGGAACATGTGATACAAAGTGTAATAAACTTGTGAAAGTAAGCTTTCAGAAGGATTGAATAAGGCAAGTAGTCTAAAATTTCCTGGGCAAAGTTACTTTAATTGTCGGTCACCTTGTGAGATTTTTGTAGATGAGCCTTTCTTAACTTGGTCTGGAATGAAGTGAGCTCTTTTAGGATTCATAGACAAGTCTTATTTCCTGCAATTATGAATTTATTATTCCTTTTATTCCAATCAATTTTTATCCTCCATAGCGAACTGATCAATTTACAACATTGTTAGTAATGCATGCAAATTATATTTTTCCTACAAACATACCTGCAGTTGAAATTATTACCTTTTGCTAAACTCGCCATTTTTAATGCATTGATTTGGGATGCTAACATAATTATATAGCAAGTATTTATGTCTGCATATTTCAGTTTCTGAGTTTCTGGGCTTGCCGTTCTGTTCTATTTATTTTCCAATTATTAGTGTAGTTACTGCACAAATTGCATGTAGTTTTAATATTGTAACTGCACCATGGAATTTAATATGTGTTAGACTTTCCTTTTCCGAGGCAGATACTCTTATAATCCCAAAACATATATATTTTTTCTTCTTGTTTTTTAAGAAAATAGGTATGTTTACTAGAAATTGTTTATTTTAATGGGCATTCACATGTATTTGCTAAGCTCTCTAGAGCACTGTTGAGTAGTGTTGATGATGAACACTTTGTAAATAAACTTACTTTTATATTTCTAAAGTTTCACCATTTTGGATTATGTCTACTCTAAGTTTTTGATGCATTGCTTTTGCCATATCAAGAAAATGCATGAATTTTGTGTTGTTTTGCTTGTTTTGCTAAGAATTGCTTGCATGTGCTGCTTTGCTCACTTGTTCATTTTATCATGCATGAGTATTAAATTTTTATCAAAATGTGCTTTTTTGAGTTTAGCAAAAGTACATCAACAAATGATGTTGAGGAAAAACTACACACAAGTTGAATATATCGGTATTGTCAATTTTTCTAATATTGATCTACTTTTATGTTCCTGGTATATACTCTACCTAATCTTGGGATATCTTTCCACTTATCTTTTGTTTTGTTTTATGATTTTCTGTTAATAGTTTTGATTAGCTAGCTCCCATTTTATTCTTGAGTTTTTTGTTTAGTTATATAATCAAAGTTTTCTTCATGTGACGAAATGTATTGCTTAGATTTTCCTTTTACGTGTTCCCTAGACCAGTTCACGTACTATAGAAAGAGTCTGTTTCATGAATGTCTGGCATATTGTACACGTAGAATTTTTTTTTTTTTTTTTTTAATGCAGTTTTGCTCTTGTTTACCCAGACTGGAGTGCAATGGCATGATCTTGGCTCTCTGCAACCTCTGCTTTCCGGGTTCAAGGGATTCTCCTGTCTCAGCCTCCCCAGTAGCTTGCATTATAGGCATCCACAACCATGTCTGGCTATTTTTTGTATTTTTAGTAGAGACCGGGTTTTGCCGTGTTGGCCAGGCTGGTCTCAAACGCCTGACCTCAGATGATCCGCCTGCCTCGGCCTCCCAAAGTGCTGGGATTCCAGGCGGGAGCCACTGCGCTCGGCGATGTAGGACTTTTTAAGCATGGTGCCTTTTGGAGTTCAGAATTTGTTTTTACTTACATTTATTTAATCTTTGCTGATTACGCCATCACTTTAAAAATCTATAAATACATTCTACTATATGTACTACATTTTAACTATATTTATTGCTGGAAAACTTTGTAGATTAAAATTTTAAATATTTGTAAAAAAATGTTATTCTGAATATTCAGCAAAATAAATCCTGCTCTATCCAGGATTGTTAATTTAAGATGAATTCTAGAATTCAATCGAAAGATTTTACAACATATTTGGGTTTTCCATTTAAATTACCAAGTTGTCCTCTGTAGTTTTGTCATTATGGACCCAAGTGCTTTTTGAGTGGCCAATTTCTGAAGCAATTGAGCTGAAAATGTGTTAGTCATTTCTCTTCTGAGAGAACTGAGTACTGGGAGTCAAAAAGAGTTCAATAATTTGGAGCAAGTAAGCAACAATATAGACTTTGACATTAAATAGAGAAATTTAAGATAGTTCAATGGAGAAATGAGCTAATTCAACTAGCAGAAAGCAAAAGCGTTCTATAGAGCTGAAAGGGGTGCCTCCTGGCCGGGCACGGTGGCTCACGCCTGTAATTCCAGCACTTTGGGATCCACCGAGGCGGGTGGATCATGAGCTCAGGAGATCAAGACCATCCTGGCTAACACGGCGAAATCCCGTCTCTACTAAAAAATACAAAAAAATTAAGTGGGCGTGGTGGCGGGGGCCTGTAGTCCCAGCTACTCGGGAGGCTGAGGCAGGAGAACAACGTGAACCCGGGAGGCGGAGGTTGCAGTGAGCTGAGATTGCACCACTGCAGTCCAGCGTGGCCAACAGAGTGAGACTCCATCAAAGAGAGAGAGAGAGGGAGAGGGAGAGGGAGAGGGAGAGGGAGGGAGAAAGGAAAAAGAAAGGAAAAAGAAAGGAAAGAAAGAAAAGTGCTTCCTGTAATTCTATCCCATAGTCTTGAGTGACTATCTAAAATCAAGCAAAATTCAGAGCACGGGGGGTATTTACGGGGCATTAGATTACACATTTAAACATCAGTGAAAATTGTGAGAAATGTTTATTTTCAGGAAGAAAAGATTGCTGTGTAATCAAGCACATAGGAGTTTAAGGCATAATTTTTTAGATATTACTATAAAAGAGATCTCTATTTTATTTACTGATTACCAGTCTTATAACATACATATATTTAGTATGCTTTAAAAGTTAATTGTTTTATATATAATACTTCTTTGATTAGCCTACAGTATTTAATATTATACCTAATCTAATCTAGTTATTTATCAAAACCTGGGTTTGGCAAATTGTGTTTTGTGAACCAATTCCTCCCCCCAGCCTTTTTTTTTTTTTTTTTGTACAGCCCACAAGCTAAAAATATTTTTTACATTTTTATAGGGTTGAAAAAAAATCAAAAGAATCCGATTTTATGCCATGTAAAATTATATGAAATTCAAATTTAGTGTCCATAAATAAAATTTTGTTGGAACACAGTCACACTCATTTTTGTTTTACATATTATTTATGGTTGCTCTGGTGCTATAACAGGAGAACTGAGTAGTTGGGAGAGATATCATGGAACTTACAAAGCTCAAAATATTTACAACTTGACTTTGCCCAGGCTGGAGTGCAGTGGTGCAATCTTGGCTTACTGTAATCTCCGCCTCCTGGGTTCAAGCAATTCTCCTGCCCCAGCCTGTTGAGTAGCTGGGATTACAGGCGCGTGCCACCATGCCCAGTTAATTTTTGTATTTTTACTAGAAGTGGGGGTTTCACCATGTTGGTCAGGCTGGTCTCAAACTCCTGATTTTGTGATCCGCCCGCCTCGGCTTCCCAAAGTGCCGGGATTACAGGCGTGAGCCCCGGCGCCTTGCCTGTGTACTTCTTTTTATAGTTGGTAAAGTACTTTACTCTTTTTGACATCTCTTTTTTCTTTATCCCAGACTTTGACGTGCTGTTTATTATTTATATATCACTGGTTTTCCTCATTGTACTTTCTTTTCTGTCCATCAATTCATTAATATTCCACATATTTGCATTGAACCATAAAATGTAAATTCTCTTCCTTAATGTTTGAATTTATTCTTGATCTGATTTAAGCACTTTTACAACACCACTTCGTGTATATTATTAATTATCCTTAAAATGAATAACTTTTTGTAAGGAATTTATATTGTAATATTTTAATTAAGAACACTTTTAATGCATTTATTTGTATATATGCACCATTTCTATATGTATTTGTTATATTTATTAAGCTTTATTTTTCTCCACTCCCTATCATTCCTTTCATTGCTATAAGCAGAACATATGTTAGAATTTTTTTGTTTTCTTGTTTGCATGTCTAAGGATGAGCTTCTTTTACAACCACATACAGTAAACATCAATTTGGCCTAGAAAATATTTTCTGATCACACCTTTTGTTTTTTAAGGATATATACTGTTCTGTCTTAGGTTGATATAGTTAATAAATCTGAGGCAGCATAGATTTTGATTCCAATGAACTCGTTCGAAGTTTGTATGATTCTTTCCTTTTTCTTTATAAACCTAAAAGGATATACTTAGGTAATAGTTTATCTTTGTTGCTTTTATGTGGAATAAGTACAAGTTCCTATGATTTCTTGTTATTTTGCTTAAATTTTTATGAAGCAATTTTAGTAATTCATATATATTTCTCTCCTATTGGTTTTATCTTCTAATTTCATGACTAAATGACTTGGATACTAAGCTACTATGCTGTGTACACCATGCCTGCCATGTTTCCTCTCAATCTATTCACCATCCTATTAATTTTTTTTGAATTCTACATGTTGCCCATTTTGTATATTATTTTTGATTCAGTAGATATGTTCCATTTTCATGATTATTTCTCTATTGGTTCTGCCAGGTAGCACTTCCAGTGTTCATTTGAATTATACCACAATGTAATTAAATCTATTTTATTCTTGTTTTATAACTTCAACACATTTCTTTTCAATCCTCTTGAGAAGAGAAAAAGCCATTTTGTATATTGTATGGGTATTTTCTTTGAAAGATTTATAGTGGATAGAACTTTGAGTAACAGCGTGCAGAGCTGCTTTATTTTCCAGTACCTACAGTTACATCAATTCAATGTTTAGACTTGTTTAGTAGACCTTCCCTGCTACCTCCAGTCCTGAGAACTCATGATTATGACTTCCTTTACTACATTTGCCTCATTTGCTTTCCATCTACCACAAACTTGCTCCACGAATTCTCTCTGTGTTTTATTTCACATTCATTTTCTCCATAAATGCCTTGAATTTCTGCATTTATGGGTAATTTTCCTCTAGTTATCTTTATTCTTTAGGATTATCAATTTTCAGTTATTTTCTATGATTTTCCTAGAATATTACTATGGAAAATTAGCAAGTCCATGTAGATTATCTCTCATTCATAATTAGAATTTTAAATAATACTCTTATTATAGTTGTTTAATCTTAGCTTCATAATAGATACACATCTATTTTGTCACATATTTATCTCAAAATTGATTTCCTAGTGATTAGAGATATTGTCATTTATATCAAAATACTTGTAACTTTTTTAAAAAAGTAATTATTTGAGTTTAATGCTTAGAAATGGATTGTAATGGGGAAAGTCAACCCGTTGTGGTGCTGACGCCCCTCCTTGAAGTCAGTGAATGCCTGGGGCTAATGTCTGGCAATCTAGAATGTCTTTCCACCAACCTCGTGCTACTCTTCTGAAGCATGGCCCCTGTACCTTGTTCTGAATTAATCAGTCATCTATTGCAGTGACAATATTAGGGAAGAGATTTGTATCAACTGATATTTTCTTTTAGGATGATTTTTATTAAATAATAAACTATGGGCTGAGCACAGTGGCTTACATCTGTAATCTCAGCACTTTAGGAGGCCGAGGCAAGAGGATCATTTGAGGCCAGGAGTTTAAGACCAGCCTGGGCAACATAGCAAGACTCCATCTCTCTCTCTAAAAAAAAAAAAAAAAAAATCCCTGCACATGATGACACATGCCTGTAGTCTTAGCTACTCAGGAGGTTGAGAAAGAGCATCACTTGAACCCAGGAGATCAAGGCTAGAGTGAGCTATGCTTGCACCAATGTGCCTCAGCCTAGGTGATACAGAGATACTCTGATTCTAATAATAATAATAATAAACTGTGGTCAGCTAATAGTATTTTTTTTTTTCCTGTCTTCGTGGTTGTTTTCATGAGAAAATTGAACCAGGGCTGGGGCGGTGGCTCATGTCTGTAATCCCAGCACTTTGGGAGGCCAAGACGGATGGATTACCTGAGGTCAGGAATTCAAGACCAGCCTGGCCAACATGGCAAAACCCTATCTCTACTAAAAATATGAAAAATTAGCTGGACGTGGTTGCAGGCTCCTGTAATCCTAGATATTCGGGAGGCTGAGGCAGGAGGATCACTGGAATCCAGGAGGCGGAGGTTGCAGTGAGCTGAGATTGTGCTACTGCACTCCTGCCTGGGCAACAGAACAGACTCTGTCTCAATAATAATAATAATAATAATAATAATAATAATAATAATAAAGAAAATTGAACCGGGAATTACTAACATTTTCACTTTTCACTTTCATCTGTTGTTCCAGAAGACCTTCGTAAAGTAATTTCTTTCCTATTTCATTATTTTAGGATGATAGTACGCTTAAAAAAAAAAAAAAAAAAAAAAAAACACTTTTATTTTAAGTTCAGGGGTACATATGCAGGTTTGTTACATAGGTAAACTTGTGTCATGCGGGGTTGTTGTACAGATTATTTCATCACCCAGGTATTAAGTATAGTACCCATTAGTTATTTTTTCTGTTTGTCTCTCTACTTCCACTTCCAATAATCCCTAGTGTGTATTGTTCCCCTCTATGTGCCCATGTGTTCTCATCATTTAGCTCCCACTTATAAGTGAGAATATATGGTATTTGGTTTTCTGTTCCTGCGTTCGTGTGGTAAGGACAATGGCCTCCAAAAGAAATTATCAACAGAGCAAACAGACAACCTACCGAATTTGAGAAAGTTTTTGCAAACTATGCGTCTGATAAAGATCTAATATCCAACATCTATAAGGAACTTAAACAAATTTACAAAAAATAGTACACTTTTATTGGATGGAGAGAACATTTTAACATCAGGGACTGTGCTAAATTCTTTACATATATTTTCTCACATATTTTTTATAAAAACCTACATTATTAATATATTCATTTTAAAGAGAGAAAAATGAGGCTCCTAGAAGTTACATAAGTTTATAAAATATACAGAATTGGTAAAGGACACAACCAAAAATAAAATCAAATGATTTCTTGCTGTGAATGTAGACAAGTGCAGTGTTATATAATCTTTTCCACTGTGGTTGTAATGAAGTAGGAACCAGGTATCTTGGTTTAACTTTTTTTCTTCAACATTTTTAAAGGTTAGAAATTGTTGTGAACACACTCAATGTCCAAAGTGTTTACTTAACTGAAGTATATTTTAAAAAAACTTTCAAAATTGATTTATTCTGAATTATTTTATTGTAAGAATCAAAACCAAGATGCTTCTTCTCACTATAATAAATACATATAAAATTCTTGAATAGCTTTTAAAATCCTTTTTTAGTACAAGACAAAAAGTAAATGCATAAAATATTTTGCTGAAATTCCTTCGTGTCCTCTCATGTTGGTAGGTTGCTGACATATGAAATAGTATTATGTTTACATTGCATAATATATTTGCAGAGAGATTTCGGTGAATACTTTTCATCTCATATTTCCATCTAACAATGACTTTTACACAAAGGTTTTAGATTGCAGGAGTATGGCTAAATATCCCTTTCATGCTGAATTTTGTTTTCTGAGAATGTATTCATATTTATTAAACACACAAAATATATATTAGAAAATGGATAGTACAAAATAAAGTATTGCTAATCACTCCATGTAGAGAGTATCAGAGATATTTAAAATAATAAAAAAAAATACACACTATAACAGAACACAAATGTAAGTTAGAACCACCCATGGTTCTATGTTGCTATTTTCCACTCTGTAAATAAAAGTTTTTGGCAGGGACGGTTTCCCACTTTTCTCCTGATTCGTATAGATTTCCTAGCAAGATAAATTTTATTTTACTGTTAAGGGGACTAGTAACCTTGGATTAGTTCTGTGAGTTTGCAAAGTCCAGTGAGAAATGGGTTATATTTATATTTAGCTATATCTGGATGCAGTGCATACAGAAATACCACTGTAGAGCTACTGCCCTA
This sequence comes from Rhinopithecus bieti, assembly GCF_001698545.2. Taxonomy (NCBI): domain Eukaryota; kingdom Metazoa; phylum Chordata; class Mammalia; order Primates; family Cercopithecidae; genus Rhinopithecus; species Rhinopithecus bieti. Next base: position 793,280 of record NW_016824250.1, read on the forward strand.
ACAAAGCATTACTAACTCAGAGGTTTAAAACAACAGAAACATATTACCTTACAATTCTTAAGGCTAGAAGTTCAAAATCAAGGTGTTGTCAGGGCCATGCTCCTTTTGTGTTACCTATAAGGGCAAATTCATCCTTGCTGCTTCTATTTTCTGAGGTGATTGTCATCCTTGGTGTTTCTTGGCTTACAGCGGCATCACTCCAGTGTCTGCACTGCATGTATCTTCACATACTGCCTTCTCCCCCTGTAAGTCTCTCTTCTTATAAAGACATCAGTCGTATTGGATTAAGGGCTCCTCCTGCTGCAGTGTGACCTTGTCTTAACTAACTATATCTGCAAAGCCCTTATTTCCAAATAAGTTACTTTCTGAAGAGCTAGACATTAGGAAGTCAACATATCTTTTTTGGGGACACAGTTTAACCCATCACATCGTATCTTATAGCATGCATAGAGCTTGGAAAGATTCCATGTATAGTTGGCCCTGATGGGTTGAGCTCTCTGATAATCTGAAAGGAAATAGGCAGTATTGACAATCCAGATAAGGATGACATCAATTAGGCTAACACATGAAATCTACTGTCAGACACTATAGAAATTACCTATGATTACATAAAACTAATAAACTTCTAAGACCATTTTGGGCATTTCCATTCGTAATGAACATAAAAATTATGATAATTTTATCTTTTTTTTTTTCTTTGAGACAGAGTTTTACTCTTGTTGCCCAGGCTGGAATGCAATGGCGCCATCTCGGCTCACTGCAACCTCTGCCTCCCAGGTTGAAGCAATTCTCCTGCCTCAGCCTCTTGAGTAGTTGGGATTATAGGCATGTGCCACCACACCTGGCTAATTTTATATTTTTAGTAGGGACAGGGTTTCTCCATGTTGGTCAGTCCAGTCTTGAACTCCCGACCTCAGGTGATCCTTCAGCCTCCTTCTGCCTCCCAAAGGGTTGGGATTACAGGTGTGAGCCACCACACCTGGCCTATTTTATCTTTCTTATATTTATTTTATGGCTTTTTGTTGTTGTTGTTATTTGAAAGAAAACTTGGTAGTCTGAGGCAGGTAGATTGCTTGAGCTCTGGAGTTCAAGACCAGTCTGGGCATCATGATGAAACCCCATCTTTACAAAAAATACCCCCCCACACACACAAACACACACAAAAAACCTAGCTGGACATGGTGGTGCACACCTGTAGTCCCAGCTACTCAGGAGGCTAAGTGGAAGGATTGCTTGAGCTCAGGAGGTTGAGGTTACAATGAGCTGTGATCGCTCCACTGAATTCCAGCCAGCTTGGGTGACAGAGTGAGACCTTGTCTAAAAAAAAAAAAAGGAAAATAAATAAAAGAAAACATATTATTTCTGGTAATATTCTAATAGAACTTTTAGTTTCTTAAAATGGCACATTAAACCATCTGACCTGTTCAACTCTGCCTTATATTCACTGATATTATTAAATTAAGATACTTAATGTCTTTTAACATGAAATATATAACAGATTTTGACACCTTTTGGAGAGACATTGAGACTTTATTGTCAGTATAGTAGTTTTTTTTATCAAGATGAACTGAAAGAAACAAATAAAATATATTGGAGTAGGAAAATAAAATTGATTAAGCCATAAAGGACCAGTATGCATGACTGATAGTATGATATTCCCTAAATGAATTTGCTTAAGCTTAATGGTCTAAACATCAGCTCTAAAAATTATTATAAATATATTAACATTTTAATATGTTAATATAAATTCCAAATAGAAGTCACATATTATAATTCACTTTATCTAGATGCATAATTTTATAGTTATTCTGTTAAGTCACCCTTTTGAACATTATGGTTAAATTCTTTAAAACAAGTCTTTAGAGTTTCAAGATCTCAGTATAAAATATTTGAATTCAATAATTATATTAGGACATTCACTTTGATGATATTTTTTTCACACCAAATTAACATTTAGTTTGACACCGAAGTGTTATCATCATCATTGAATAAAAGAATACCTGAATATCAAAAAATGATAAATATCATTTGTCCAGTTTTCTAGCTGATGCATAAACTTACTTTTCAAATTAATATGTATTGAGAATAAACAATATTACAAATGCTATTCTGAACAAATAAAGTATCAGAGTCTGTAATGTAATCATTGAACAAATATTGATGATTTTTTCATGATGCTTTTTACTCCCTTGAGCTTCAAAATCATACTTCTCATGGTAGTTTTTCTTCTGCTATTGTCCACTATATTCAAATCCTGAAAAAAAACAGAAAGAAGCACGTGTTGAACAATCAGCCAAAGCAGACATAGATAGTATGTTAGTTCTGCGACTGACAAAGAAACCAGATTGGGGTTACCAAAACAAAGCAAAGCAATGCAAAACAAAACAAAACAAAAAAGGCCAACTTTTAATAGATTATCTCACAGATTGTAGCTATTTCACCAACACTGAAGAACAACAGCAAAAATAAACCAATGAGGATGTGGAATCTATCACAATTTAAAACATTTATAAAGATAAAATAATAAATGGTCTCACGTATTGGACTATAGGTATTTATATCATCTGTTAAAAGCAGCCAGCCATGGTGAGAATTGATTGCCCTGCCTTTTGCCTACTGATGAGCTTTGGGACTGGTCAGCATATTGAACACCAAATTCACTTTCAAGAACTGAAATTTATATGTAGTGCATTCTCATCCAAATTCTGCATTGAGGTCAAAATAAGGGCATTGTAATAAATAAATCTCCTCAAAGTAAGAGAAAATACATTGCAAGAAAACCATATCTAACTCAGAAAACACAGCAAGAAAAACAGTATTTCTTTTTGACATCTTCATAGAAGTAGAATTTAGTTCTAACAGAAGTTGTGTGTTAAGCCTTTTCTAGTTAAACTTAGCAAATGAGAAAACAACTTTAATGAATTATCTAACTGTCTTTTCACAAACCAATCAATGACAACTCCTTCCCTCTAGAGATAATTAAATTTGATCTAATTAGATTGCCTTCACTTACAAACTTGTCATGTAAATAAAGTTAATTTATTATCCCACCTGGTTCACCTATGGGAATTATTATAGTATAATAATGGAAGTATTGTTGCAAATCTTAAAACAAATTATGTATAGATGCCTGATCTTGTTGCTTGAGATTCCTTCTTTATTGTGAGCTTCAAAATCATAAATATAGTTCATTTTCTGTCATATTGTGTAAACATGGGTGATCACATATAATTATGTATCCTCAGTACAACCAACTTTTAATTAGAATAGAGAAAATATTTTTCACACAAGAAAACTGTATGTTTGAATGTATTACAGTATGTATTACTCAACATCCTATGCAATATTCCATATCCGTGTAATGAAATGTTAGAAATTGCTATCAATACAATCTTATTGTAATATTCAAAATAAAAGACAAACATACTTAAAAGGAAAATATTTTATATGTGTTACTTGATGCTTTTAATCATTCATGAAACAATTATTGAGATTTTGGATTGCAATATGCTTATTAATGGTTTATGCTAATGGACTATAATTATAATGCCACAATATTTAGGATATTTAATTCAAAGCTCAGTTGGCATATGGGCAGGTTTTCTCCATTGGAGTAGGGAAATCCCTCGATATTGTAACATGGAACAGAACAAAACAGAATGAGAGAGTCCCAATGATATAGTTCAGATGTTTGTCTCCTCCAAATCTCATATTGAAATGTGATCCCCAGTGTTGGACGTTGGGCTGAGTGGGAGATGTTTGAGTTATGGGCACTTATCCCTTATGAATGGCTTGATGCCCTCCCTACAGTAGTGAATGAGATCTTGCTCTGTTAGGTCATGTGAGATTTGGCTGTGAAAAACAGCTGAGACCTCCCTCCTTCCCTCTCCCTCTCTCACCATGTGACGTACCAGCTCCCCTTCCCATTCCGCCGTGATTGAAAGCCTCCTGAGGTCCTCACAAGAAGCAGATGTTGGTACCATGCTTTTTTTTTTTTTTTTTGCCAGTAGAACCAGAAGCCAAATAAATCTCTTTATTTATAAGCCACTCAACCTCAGTTATTTATAGCAATATAAAGTAGACTAATCAGCCACACATCAGTCATTATTGTATCGTGTTTTGTATCATGCACATGAACCACCTGAGATATTATTTTCTTCTAATTTACACACACACACACATATATACATAACATGTCTTAAATTTTTTAATCTACCTACATGTTTACCATTTTCTTTGTTCTATATTTCTATTTGTATCTAAGAACTGCCTTCTGAAATAATTTTTCTTCTTCCTAAAATACAGAGTTTAGAAGCACTGCTGGGGGACTTGTGATACAAATGTCCCTTAAGTTTTTTACTTTTGTTTCTCCCTCACTTGGCAACTCTAGTCAACTATAGTTGATAATTAATTATGCTTGGCCTGTTGAAGAGTTTGCCCTGTACTGTCTTTTTGTTAGTGTTGAGAAATCTTGCGTTCATCCTACATTTAATTCTTTATAAAAGAATCTGTCAGTTATTTTTTCCCTGATTTTTTTTAACTTTAGTATTTTTATTGTGGTAAAATACATGACATAAAATATATGATTTTAGTAGTTTAAAAGAATATAGCTCAGTGACATTTAGTACTTTCACGTTATTGTGCAAATTTCACCAGTGTCTAGTACTAGCACATTTTCATCACCCCAAAAAGAAACCTGTACCCATTCAACAGTCACTCCTCATTCCGTCTCTCCACCTACACTCTCACAGTCCCTAGTGACTACAAATATGCTTTCTGTCTCTAGGGATTTGCCTATTCTGGATATTTTATTAAAATGGAATCTTATAATATGTAGCCTTTTGTGTCTGCCTTCTTTCACTTAGCGTAATGGTTTTCAGATTTATCTACACTGTAGCATGTATCAGAACTTCATCCCACTTTTGGCTGAATAATATTCCATTGTATGGATATGCCATACTTTTTTAAAAATTAAATTTCCTTTTCTTTCTTCTATATACTTTAAGAGGGAAGTGACAAATGGTGAACTAGACACAGAGCATGGATTATTTACAAACAGGATAATTTTAATAGGAAAATTAAAGGATGATTTAAAAAACACTGACAGAAATAAATTTCAAGAGTTAAATCATTATTTAGTTTTCTACTGCAAAGACCCTATTTTATAACAAGGTCACATTCTAAGGTTCTGGGAAGGACACGCATTTTCAGGAGACGCTATTAAACCCAAAATGATATTGTGTATTTTCTACTGATGTATTGACAATTTCACTGGTTCGCTAAATCTTTCCGAAGTCATCTCTACTCAGATACTGTGCCCATCCTTCACCTGAACTTTTTGTTTCAGGTGTTGTAATTTTCAGTTTAAAACCTTCAGTAGTTTCTTTTCTTTGGGTACAAGGTTTACTTTTGGGGTGATGAAAATATACTGGTACTAGACACTGGTGATATTTGTATAATACCATAAAAGTACTAAATGCCTCTTAATTGTATACTTTTAAATGATTAATATATTTTATGTCATGTATTTGTAATTTTTTCTGCTGGGAACTTTTCACTCTCTAGTCATTTTAATAATGTTCAATGTTATGTTACTGAGGATATTTACAACAACTGAATTAAAGGTTTTTCTGGTAATTCCAACATCTGGATCATATCAAATGATCCAGTATAACTGCTCCAACAGAAATGTTAAAGGAATGTCTTCAGGTTACAGAAAAATTAAATAATCTAGATATTAGTATCTTTTGATTGCCCTTTTCTTGAGTGTTGTTCAGAATTCCAAATTCTTTTTATGTCCGAAATTTTGAATTCTATTCTGGAAAGTTAGAATATTGTTCCTTGATATTCAGTCCTTTTATAATCCTACAGAAAATTATATTTTTGTTTTGCTTTGTTTTAGTAAATAATCTATTGAAACTCTAATCCCAAACAGGACTATATTTTGAGATAGAGCCTTTCAGGAGGTGATTAAATCAGTCAGAAGGTCAGGGTTTCAATCTGATAGGACTGGTGTCCTTATAACAAGAGGAAGAGAAAGCAAAGCTCACTCTCTTGCCTCCACATTTGCATAGAGAAAGGGGCACATAAGGACACAGTGAGAAGGTGGCCATCTACAAGCCAGGAATAGAGACCTCAACAAAACTCAATACTCCTGACACCTTGATCTTGGCTTGACTCCAGAGCTCTGAGAAAATAATGTTCTGTTATTTAAGTCACCTAGTATGTGGTAAGTTATTACGGCAGCCCAAGCAGAATAATAGGTAATCAACCAGCTTAGGGTAAGACTGAAAGTCTCATCTGGCTTTCTATGGGTGATAATTCCAATATTAGTTATTAGTTCCTTTTTCAATACTTTTTCTACATTGCTTGGATTCACCAGCATACAGCAGTCAAATGTTAGTCTAGGACTTGGTCAATGGCATGTAGGGTATTACAGTTCCTATTGGCTATATTATGCTTTTTTAAATGCCTCTTACATATGTGCACAACTTGGTGGTATGCCTAGCATTTATGTCAATTGACATGCAAAATTAGGGGATGGCTTTCTCTTAGGAATTTATCCCACACTTTCTGTAACCATTTCTCTAGTTCCTCTGTCCAGAAAGATGTGCCTTTCTTAGAGTTTTAGTCCTTCTACTATGATGTCTTTCTATGTGTCCATGTCCATGTTATAAAGATCACCACATTTCTTGGACATTGTCCCTTCCCTCCATCTTCAAACTCAAAGAGCGTGGAGTACTTTTCATATTCTATCATTTTTACCCATTCTCCTCATTCCCTCTTCTACCTCTAAAATTCATGTGGTTAAATTGTGTCTATCCTGATAATCTAGGATAATCTTCCTATCTTAAGGTCAGCTAATTAGAAATCTTAATACCATATATAAGTTTAATTCCCTTTTGTCATAGAAGGGAACATATTCACAGATTCCCAGGATTAGGGCACAGACATCTTTGGGAAATTATTATCTTTAGGAAAATAAAAAATCTAAAAAGCTATATTTTAGTACCATAAGAATTGAGTTTTATTGAGGCAAAATATAGGTAATTCTGTGACTATTCTGTACTTTCCTAATATTTTGGCACACCTATGTCCTGGATAGTACATGAAACAGAAGGGAAAATAAATGTTAGGCTAGTAATTTGTAAAAGATAACACACATTCATGAAATTCAAGTGGTTTACTATGGCTAAAGAGATTCATGCTTTTGAGTCCTACCAAGATGACACTAGCAAGTTGTAGGTTATACAGAGTTTGGAGGAACATATGTGCCTAGTAAAGGAAGTTTGTCATGTGTTTAAAAACCATAGAAGGTAAAATTTCATATTTTTTACCAGATTAGTGACTGAATTAGATAGTTTATAAGATCTTCCATATTCCACAGTATTATTAGTAGTACTAGTGTAATAATTACAAGAAGAAACATAAAAATCATATTGTTAAGTCGATGTAAGAAATGACATAAGTTTAAACAAAGTTGTAAAATAGAGAGGGGAAAACATACTTTTGGGAATCGGCAGTTTATTAGATGTGCATGAGGATGAGAAAGAGGAAGGAGCCTGTGATGTATCCTAAATTTCTTTTTTTGAAAAATTCATGCATCTTGATGAAACTCACTCAGGTTAGAGATATAGAAAAAAGAGCAGAATGGCAAAAGCATGTAATAACCACGTTTCAAATTTGCTGATTTTGAGAAGGCATGAAATATTCTAGGAGATATTTAAAGTAAATAGGTGTATACCACATTTAAAGCCCATTAGAGAGGCCTGCAGGTGATATAATTTGCTGATTTTTATTGTTTTCTGTAACTCTGCCAAGTATGGTAAAACCCTATTAAAAATACAAAAAAATCAGCCGGGCGTGGTGGTGCATGCCTGTAGTCCCAAGTACCTGGGAGGCTAAGGCAGGAGAATGGCTTGAACCCAAGAGGCAGAGGTTGCAGTGAGCCGAGATTATGCCATTGCACTCCAGCCTGGGCGACAGGGCAAGACTCCATCTCAACCAAAAAAAAAAAAAAAAAAATGTAAACTTTATGAGAGACAAATCATTTGTACACTTTGTTTGCTGCTGTATTTCTAGCATCCAGGAAAATATCTTCCTCAATTAGGAACTCAATAAATACTGTCAAGTGAATAAATCGGCTTAAATTTGACATTTAGCTATATATGTCGATGAAATCTCCCAAAAGATCATATAGAATGGGAATAAAAGAGAACAAAGCACAGAGCTATAAGGAAAAATGCTATTTATGTGATCTCAATTCTATTACATTCAACTGAAATTTGAGAAACAATAACTGCTGATATATATGGAAACTATTAAATAAAGTAATCCAGAGGGGAAGAATAAGGGAATTTTTTAAAGAATGCCAGAATAATATCAGTGGCCACAGAGAGAGCATATAAGGAAACAAAGAATAAGTTTCTTCTGACCCTGTTATCAATACCAAGATCAGAGGTTTTCATATTGAGAATAATTATTGGAATGCTGAGACAGAAGTTAGATCAAAATGTATTGAGGAGTAAAGGAGGAAAGAGCAAATAAAAAATGTTAAGGTGGGCCAGGCGCGGTGGCTCAAGCCTGTAATCCCAGCACTTTGGGAGGCCGAGACGGGCGGATCACGAGGTCAGGAGATCGAGACCATCCTGGCTAACACGGTGAAACCCCGTCTCTACTAAAAAATACAAAAAACTAGCCGGGCGAGGTGGCTGGCGCCTGTAGTCCCAGCTACTCGGGAGGCTGAGGCAGGAGAATGTCGTAAACCCGGGAGGCAGAGCTTGCAGTGAGCTGAGATCGGCCACTGCACTCCAGCCTGGGCGACAGAGCAAGACTCCATCTCAAAAAAAAAAAAAAAAAAAAAAAAAGTTAAGATTACTGGGCATGAAATGAAGGCAAAATACAAGTGATAGCAAAACAAAGTATACAATTAGCTATTGTATAGTACATAAAATGAGCCAATAAAATGGGAAAATGAGAGGACACAAGAAAAATTAGTCACTAATGAAAGGAAAGTTTATAAAATTTAGTTCAAATGCTATTTCTATGTTGATTGATTTATGCATTTCCAGATGCACGCACTTTATTGAATGGGCAGTTATACATGGGAGGATCACACATATTTTAATTAAGATTTTTGATCAGTATGCTGCAGTGAATGATAATGAAGCATATTGCATACATTGAGACTGATTTTCATTTGTGCATCAACCCTTTTAATAATAGTATCTAATTAGGACATTCATTAAAAGTCTATAATGTTAACTTAATGGAAAAAAATCCAATAGAACTCCATTAGGTTCTCCTTGTTACCTTAAAATTATCCAAGTTTAACAAATGCCTTAATTAGTTAGTAAAGAAAAGGAATATTATACAATTTAATTTAGAATTACTTAATGCAGAAAATAGCACGTTATAGTGCTAAATGCTTTATTTTAGAGATATATAATATAGAGATGTTTATAAATATCTAATAGGTGATTTCTTCATATGTTAGTAAAACTAGTTTCCATAGAGAATGAGGAAATGTAATGTATAAAATAAAATTCTAGAGAGAATTTAATGAAGTTTTTTAATAGTTATTGTGATAGTATTGTGTTGGTTAGGTATAAGTTCGGCATTATTGTTCCACTTCTGCACAAAAGGGTAAGAGTGATAATATAGTGGTTTTGGCTGGAGTGCGCGAGAGAGATATTAGAATAAAGAATAAATAACAAAGTAAAAGTCTCCCTGATAAAATGACTTTTGTTTTCATTCAGTGGGTATAATCTTGTTGCTTTCAGTCCCTAATTGCAGCTGTAGTTGCATTTTTTCCCCTTAATTTTAATCCTATGTTTCTCTGCCTTTTACATTTCCTCCTTTTCTTCTTAAGAGATATTTTGATTAAAAACATTTTATCATCAATAACATAACTAAAATTATTTACCCACAAATTGCCCATAATAAAAGACCCTACAACTAAAAGTCAAAGAATTTGGAAAAGCATGCTTCACGAGAACTGATCTGATTTTGAGGGTTTATTGGTGGTCATAATTATCTTTCTCCATCAGTTCAAAATGCAGAAAATAATAATTATCAAAATTATGAAGCTTAATAACTTGCCTTTCCTTTTGGATTCAGATGATATAAAAAAAACCTTAGAGTAAATATTTCCTAAAATATCTATTCATAACTCAAGTAGTGCCTATAGTCCAATGCCATTCTGAGTACTAAAGTGTTACTAATCATACCCTTTATAGTTGGTCAGTCTGGGAAGGTTGACTGGCTTACTCTACAATGGAGATAGCACTTTCTTTTTAAGTTTGTGGTAGAAATTTACCTCAGACAAGGCTCCCTAGAAGTAGAGCCTAGAAAGGGGATTCTTGTCAAGAATGAACTGGTCAAGTGATGAACTGGAAGAGTGTTCTCAGCAGAAGGGGACTGAGGGAGGCAAAGTACAAGAAGGGAAAAAACATGGTAAGCAGATTATTTAAGTTGGAGACTAGCTTCAGTTTATTCACCCTGGGAAACTCAGCTCGGAAGTATAAGTTACACCATAGAGTTTGCACTGTCATGAGGCAAGGGGGTGGATCTTTTCTACCCTTTGTATCAATGGATTATTGGCTCAGGGTTGCCTCAGAGCAAGAGGAAGAAGCTGTGAAGCTTCTTTCAAATGAGAGATATAGCTCTCATTTGTCCAAGGGCAGTTGACTTGAAAAGGGGTAGTTTGGGGTAATCAGGGAACACAGAAGTTGGGAAAATATATCTGGTTACTCAATTCCTTGAATAGACTCTCCCTTACTCAAATATTCTTTGAATTCTTGGGTTTACGCAGATTTTCTCAATTAATGAGAACCTGTATTTGAGCATTTATAATTCCAGTAGTTAGTATTCAAACAAATTTAGGGGTACACTATTTCTTTCTTTTAATGAAATTAAAAACATGATATAGTCTCACCTTGACTATTTTATGATTTTTATACCCCAAAATACCTAATTCAGAGTTTATTAATCAAAGGCAAACTGAGACTGAACCACAATTCTAGATAAAATATTAGAATATTTTTTCAGTGGTGCAATCACAGTTCACTTCAGCCTCAAACTCCTAACCTTCAGTGAACCTTCTGCCTTGGCCTTCCAAGTAACTGGGAATACAGGGACATTTCAACACTCCTGACTAATGTTTTATATTTTAGAGATAGGGTCTCACTGTGTTGTCAAGGCTGATTAGAATGTTTTCACAGTCTAGAAAACACTAAGTTACTAAACATATTGCTATAGCTGCTTCATTATGTCAAATTTTTACTAAACACCAAACAAACAAAATGTCACAGAAAACTAAAATAAACAAGCAGAAATAAATGTATTGTAGCACATTATTTTCTCCAAGTTAATGAAATATTTTAAATAAAATAGCTGATAATACTCTAGGATTTTCTTTACATAAAATGTGATGTTCTTTGTTCATCACAATTTCAGAAAAGCCTTTCCACAGAAGAGTTTGTGAAACAAACTACAACTCTTGTTGCTGCAATTTGTCCTCTGTTTCTATTTGATAATCATTATCTTTAATGTGTTCTTCATTTTGAAGGGTGGTATCGTTTGGCTGTGTCCCCACCCAAATCTCATCTTGAATTGTAATAACTCCCACTGTCAAGGGAGGGACTCTGTGGGAGGTGATTGAATCATGGGGGCAGTTCCTGTTCTCATAATAGTGAGTGAGTTCTCATGAGATCTGATGGTGTTGTGAGGGTTTTTTTCCCCCTTCACTCTCCACTTCTCTCATTCTTCTCCTTCCTGCCACCATGTTTCTTCCCCTTCCACCGTGGTTGTAAGTTTTCTGAGGTCTACTCAGTCCTGCAGAACTGTGAGTCAATTAAACCTCTTTCTTTTATAAATTACCCATTCTTGGGTATTTCTTCATAGCAGCATGAGAATGGACTAACATGGAGGGAATACTTAAGCACTTGAAAACAGTACTAACCTCTGTCATTCACCTCAGGAATGTGACTTTGTCGATTTACTGTCTGGGTAGGCAGCTCTCTGTGTGGGTGGGCACTTTCAGTATATATAAGATAATATGCAAAGTAATTGTGAAGAGCATGCAAATTAATATATCTAAAACAAATTTGGAGGTTTAAAACAAAATAATATTATAAAATATTATTTGTCTGTTCTGTCTTCACACTTAGATTCTACAATCCAGCCTACCATTATGTCTTATCTGTCTTACATAATTCCTCAAAACCGTGGGTTGTGAACGTAAAGTAGACAACAAAGAGTTGTTAAAAGGAAGTAAATCTCTTCTACATTATCAAAGGCAAGATGGAGACCTGCCGAGGACTGCAGGGGAATAAAATCAGACCAAAAGAAACGGTAAAGAAGTCTAGCATGACAAGAAAACAAGTGTATAAATTTTTTGTACATGTGCACTAGCACTGTGTGCATGTGTATGTGTGCACTTGCATATAAGAAAAGAGAAGAAAATAAGTTTGGTATATTTTTCCAGAAGCAAACACTTTCTGCCACCTTGACACCCTAAAAATAATAATAATTTAATTTTATAATTGCTATTAAAATTGCTGATATTCTGGGCACGTTCCATACAGATTTATTTTTATGACAACCACATCACACATGTCACTGACAGGCTAAATTCCACCGTTTCCTCCAGGGAAATGAAGAAGAAAGGACCTGCATATGTGCTGCATGCATATATTTCTACTGCTGCTTAGACTGACATCAATAAACATATGTGCATATATGCCATCAGTAGGATTTTCATTCCCTTATTTCAAAATAATTTTGTGTCATGATGGTCATTGTTGAAATAGCAAAACTGAATCATCTTGACATTTAGGATATTTATATTTCTATTTTATGTTGTTTTTCATTTCATATTTCATGGAGATCATAGAATCAAAGAATTACTAAAGATGCCAGAAAAGTTAATGCGATGTCAAAACAGAAAGCACAGCAACTAATTGGCTGCATTATAGAGAATGTAGATTAAAGGGACTTCAGTCAGAATTAAATTGTTTTGATTCAATGTGTCACTGCATTTATGAGTCCTTCGTTTTTGGCATGTAAATGAGATTGTGAGCACTAAGGGCAAGGATGGTTTCCTCACAACCATGCAGTATGTGTTACATAAAGAGTTTTCAATTAGTGTGTTCTAAATTGAATTACTAATATTTAACTGAAAAATGTAAGGAAAGAAGAAAGACAACTTACAAAGGGTTGAGTCCCTAAAATTACATGTGACTTAGAGCTTAATTTTTACTTTAATTAATTAATTTATTTTTTAATAACTTCTTTTTTTTTAAGAGATAGGGCTTGCCCAGTGATATGGTTTGATTCGGTCCCCACCCAAATCTCAGCTTGAATTTTATCTCCCAGAATTCCCAAGTGCTGTGAGAGGGAAACAGGGGGAGGTAATTGAATCATGGGGGCTGGTCTTTCCCGTTCTGTTCTCTTCATGATAGGGAATAAGCCTCATGAGATCTGATGGGTTTATCAAAGCTTTCTACTTCTTCCTCAGTTTCTCTTGATGCCCCCATATAAGAAGTGCTTTTGGGCTTGGCTCAGTGGCTCACAACTGTAATCCCAGCACTTTGGGAGGCTGAGGTAGGGGTCACTTGGGGTCAGGAGTTTGAGACAAGCCTGGCCAACATGGTGAAACCCCATCTCTACTAGAAATACAAAAATTATCCAGGCATGGTGGTGGATGCCTGTAGTCCCAGCTACTCAGGAGGCTGACACAGTAGAATTACTTGAATCCGGAGGTGGGGGTTGCAGTGAGCCAAAATCACATTACTGCACTACAGCCTGGGTGACAAAGGAAGACTCCATCTCAGGGGAAAAAAAAAAGAGAGAGAGAGAGAGAGAGAGAGAGAGAGAAAGAGAAAGAAAGAGAAAGAGAAAGAGAAGGAGGGAAGGAGGGAAGGAGGGAAGGAGGGAAGGAAGGAAGGAAGGAAGGAAGGAAGGAAGGAAGGAAGGAAGGAAGGAAGGAAGGAAGGAAGGAAGGAAGGAAGGAGTTCTTTTTGCCTCCCATTATGATTATGAGACCTCACCAGTCATGTGACACTCTAAGTCCAATTAAACCTCTTTTTCTTCCAAGTCTTGGGTATGTCTTTATCAGCAATGTGAAAACAGACTAAACAGTAAATTGGTATCAATTTACTGAGGCGTTGCTAAGAGGATACCCAAAAATGTGGAAGTGACTTTGGAACTGGGTAACAGGCACAGGTTGGAACAGTTTGGAGGTCTCGAAGAAAACAGGAAAATGTGGAAAAGTTCAGAACTTCCTAGAGAGTTGTTGAATGGCTTTGGTGAAAATGCTGATAGTGATATGAACAATAAGATCCAGGCTGAGCTGGTCTCAGATGGATTTGAGGTACTTCTTGGGAACTAGAGCAAAGATGACTCTTGTTATGTTTTAACAAAGAGACTGCCCTGACCTAGAGACTTGCGGAACTTTGAACTTGGGAGAGATAATTTAGAGTATCTGGCAGAAGAAATTTTTAAGCAGCAAAACATTCAAAAGATGTGGGTCCCGTCAAAAGCATTCCATTTTAAAAATAAACAGAGTGTAAAAGTTCAGAAAATTTTCAGACTGACAATGCAGTAGAAGAGAAAATCCCATTTTCTGAGGAGAAATTCATGCCAGCTCCAGAAATTTGCATAAGTAGCAAGAAGCCTAATGTTAATCCCCAAGACTGTGGGAAAAATATTTCCAGGCCATGTAAGAGACCTTCATGGCAAACCCTCCCATCACAGGCCTGGAGGCCCAAAAGGAAAAAGGGTTTTGTGGGCTGGGCCCAGGGTCCCTATGCTGTGTGCAGCCTAGGTACTTGGAACCCTGTGTCGCAGCTGCTCCAACCATGGCTGAAAGGAGCCAACATACACTTGAGCTGTGGCTTCAGTGGGTGGAAGCCCCAAACCTTGACAGCTTCCATGTGGTGTTGAGCCCGCAGTTGCACAGAAGTCAAGAATTGAGGTTTGGTGACCTCTGCCTAGATTTTAGAAGATGTATGAAAATGCCTGGATGCCCAGGCAAAAGTTTGCTGAAGGGGTGGGCCCTCTTGAGAACCTCTGCTAGGGCAATGCAGAAGAGAAATGTGGGGTTGGAGTCCCCACACAGTGTCCTTACTGGGGCACTGCCTAGTGGAGCTGTGAGAAAAGGGCCACCGTCCTCCAGACCCCAGAATGGTAGATCCACCAACAGCTTATACTGTGTGCCTAGAAAAGCCGCAGACACTCAACACCAGCCCATGAAAGCAGCTGGGAGAGAGGCTGTACCTTGTAAAGCCACAGGGTTGGAACTGCCCAAGACCATGGGAACCCACCTCTTGCATCAGTGTGACCTGGATGTGAGACCTGGAGTCTAAGGAGATCATTTTGGAACTTTAAAATTTGACTGCCTTGCTGGATTTCGGACTTGCATGGGGCCTGTAACGCCTTTGTTTTGGCCTTTTTTTTCCATTTGGAATGGCTTTATTTACCCAATACCTGTACCCCCATTGTATCTAGGAAGTAACTAGCTTGCTTTTGATTTTACAGGCTCATAGGTGGAAGGGACTTGCATTGTCTCAGATGAGACTTTGGACTGTGGACTTTTGAATTAATGCTGAAATGAGTTAAGACTTTGGGGGACTGTTGGGAAAGCATGATTAGTTTTAAAATGTGAGGACATGAGGTTTGGAGGGGCCGGGGCACAATGATACGGTTTGGCTGTGTCGCCTCCCAGAACTCAAGTTGAATTGTATCTCAGAATTCCCACGTGTTGTGGGGGAGACCAGAGGATGGTAATTAAATCGTGGAGGCTGGTCTTTCCCATGCTATTCTCATGATAGTGAATAAGTCTCATGAGATTTGATGTGTTTATCAGGGATTTCTGCTTTTTCTTCTTCCTCATTTTCTCTTGGCACCATCATGTAAGAAATGCCTTTTACCTCCCACCATGATTCTGAGGTCTCTCCAACCATGTGGAGCTATAAGTCCAATTAAACCTCTTTTTCTTCCCAGTCTCAGGTATGTGTTTATCAGCAGTGTGAAAACAGACTAATACACCCAGGCTGGAGAGAGAATCACCCAGGCTGGCACAATCATAGCTCACTGTAATCTTGACCTCCTAGAATCAAGAGCTCTTCCCATCTCCTGAGCACCTAGGACTACAGGTAAACACCACCATACCTGGACAACTTTTTAAAAAAAAATTTGTAGAGATAGGATCTCACTCTGTTGCCCAGGCTGGTCTGAAACTCCTGGCTTCAAGCAATCTTTCTGCCTCAGCCTCCCAAAGCACTGGGATTACAGGTATGAGCCATGGCACCTGACCCTGACTTAGAACTCTAAATGCATGTTTCTTCTCAAAGTAACAAAAATTAAGTTCACTCACTTATTCACTTCAACAACTAATTTTAAGTTTATACTTAGTGACTTTGCTAAATACTGCTAATAAGCAACTGAAAAAGTTTTATTTTAGCTCATAAAACTGCTCTTTTGCAGTTTAGTAGAAAACATGTTGACAATTCAATCAACATGCAGATGCTCTGTCTACTGAGACTAACATAGAAAGCTGTACTGGAAAAATCAATGGTGACGTGACTGTTGAAAGCCTGTAGAATGTCACAGGTAGACCTGAATAGGAAAACATTGAGAAAGAGCACACCAGACAAAACAAAGAGCACATACAATGGCACTGGAGACCATATATATTGACATATTTGTGGAGAATATTTGTTTATAATTAAGAAAAGGGAAAACCGGCAAATCTTAGACCAGATAATGGTTTTATGTGCATAGGAGATTGAGGAATCATAAAGAAGTTTTATGCTGAAGGAATATGATACTGTATGTAGCTTTGAAATGACTCCAAGCACTTATATAGCTTGATATGTGTTATTTTTGTTTTGGAGAGTATTTCCCCCTCTTTTAAAATGTGACATCTTATCAGAACCTGTGTGTGAGAACTTGGAGTGAACTCCTCCCTCCTTCAGGGAATGTTAAGTCAAACCTTATCAGACGCCCCCTTATGTGAGTTACTGACCTCAACCACTGGATTTCAAAAATACATATAAACTCCAGAATTTGACAGACACTTTGAGAGCTTAGTTCATGGCAGGGCTACACTCTGTCGGCCACTTCTCTGAAGACCAAGAGTGTAGGCTATGACAGGCTGGTTTCTGTCAGCTACTCCACTGAACACCAAGAGCTCAGGTTGCGACAGGGTGACACCCTGTTAGCCTTGGAGTTAATCTCCAAAGCCTCTCCTGCTGACACCTGCACAGCCCCCTAACATCAGGGAACCTCACGTGTTGTCCCAGATCTCCGCTGCGGTGGTCAAGTCAGCTCCTCCTGAGAACTGCATGTATTACATAAAGGCACACCTCAAACTTTAATTAGACTTTACTTGCTACAGAGGCCTGCTTCCATCCTAATTGAGCAAGTAGACTTTAATGGTTTTGGAACTCACTCACTATGTGGTTAATGTACCTTGTCTATTAAGTGTATTTCTTGTGGGGGGCGGAGCAAGATGGCCGAATAGGAACAGCTCCAGTCTCCAACTCCCAGCGCGAGCGACACAGAAGACCAGTGATTTCTGCATTTTCAACTGAGGTACTGGGGTCATCTCACTAGGGAGTGCCGGACAATCGGTGCTGGTCAGCTGCTGCAGCCTGACCAGCGAGAGCTGAAGCAGGGCGAGGTAAGGTTTGTTTATGTTAGTCTCCTTTTCTTTAAGCATTGTGAACCAAAAAAAAAAAAAAAAAAAAAGAACCGGGATTTTTTACCATGCAAAAAAAAAATCCGTGATTTATTACCATGCAAAGATAAATGTTTTTACATGACGACAACAAATAGTAAATAATCAAGATTTCTAAGGGGAGGAGTTTGAAAGCACAAAGACCAGTTAAGAGGCTTATACAATAGGCAAAGTTAGAAAAGGTGAGAACATGAACAAAGGCAGTACCAGTAAAGTAAAATGAAATATTTTGTACTTTTTGAAAGAAATGAGGGCAATTAGATATTGAAGACTGAAGATGAAATCTAGAAAAATTCTTCCCTTTCTGGACTAAGTGGCTGGCTGGCTGGATGACAGTGTCTCATGCCAACATAGAAAGTTCTATTTAGCCCACAATATTGCCAAAGCACTGATCATACATATCTATATTCCAATGTCAGTGCTGTCTCCCCTGGAACATTGGGTGATAGGGCCAAGGAGAGTTTTCCCTGAATTTATGTGTTCTTGTTTAAATGCTTAAGGTAGTATAATAGATCTGTGGTGGTAGAATAGAGAGGAATGGGAACACAGCTATGTTTCTTTCTTTCAGTTTTCTGCCTGGAAAACACTTAATCTGAAGTGCATTTGTTTCTAGAGTGTCCTTATTCTTATCCTTTATGTGTCATAGGAAGACTTAATCATATAAACTAGTTTGTAACCCTTAATTTTGTTCCTAGGTTAGGCTATATTGCATACATAACAAAAATTTGTTCTATTTAAGATCATCTTCAAAACGCTGAAATTAATACAAGTTCTCTCCAAAGAGTGAACTTTATAATCAGGGACGCTGGATGATGGAACTAATCTTAAGTTTCTGGCTTCTCTGGATTTGTAAGTAAAAGTAAATAAAACAATGGAAGATGCAGCATAGGATGAGTGGGCAGTATGGAAATAGAATATGCTAATATAATCTGTTTCAAACACCTTTTTATTTGTGTTACTTCATGTTATTTTCTGTAGCCAATTCTGTTTTTCCTTGATAAGCTTTATGATTAAGACATGTTTTAGCACAGCACGTCCTATAAACAAGTGATGTCAAATGAAATGCCTATGTCTTATGTTCTTGAGAGAGCTACTTTTTGTCAGAAACCAAGTTGAACTTTATGTGAAAATTTAAAAGTATGCCAATCAAGCCATTCCTAGTAGATCAAACCCTTTTGAATGTTAAGGGGATGGAAAGAGTGCTAAAAAGTAAAAACACATTTTATAATTTTTCAATCCATGGTGTTTCCAGTCAGTGTTGCACAATGGTGAATCAAGTGAGACATAACAGATATGCAATTTAACATAAACTGTTTCCTTGGCTTACTTCAACCCATAGTCCGTGCAAACAAAACAAAATTACAAAAGTAATAATGAGCAACAGGTATATGACCTCCTCAGACTTTTGTAATCATAAGGGTAAATATTATTCTTTTCCTACATCATGCAATTTAAAAATTTTATTTTTAAATTTATGTGTATTAATTGTATGTATTTATGGGGGTATGTACTGATGTTTTGATACATATAGTGTATAGCAATCAGATCAGGGTGTTAGCATACCCATCGTCTGAAACATTTATCATTTCTTTGTGATGGGAACATTGAATAGCCTACTAGATATTTGAAACAACATAATATATATTATTGTTAACTATCACCATCCTCTAGTGATATAAAACACTAGGACTTATTTCTCCTATCTAGTTATACCCATAATTCAAATTTCATCCCTAATTTCCTCATACTCTATCTGTAGCACAACTCCACCCAATTTCTTCCCAGTTTTTTTTTTTTTAACCAAGAAAGAGCGAATTAAACCATGTGTTGTTCTACCCCTAATTATTAGTTATACTTTTACAATTTTTCTAATCATAAAGTCATCCTCCTAATATAGATGCCTTGTTCCTAGAGTTCGGAGTTGTTATGTTCATGGCTCAGATGCAAACAGACATTCTGTTACATTTGGTCAAATTCTCTGTTTCGATACAGTAAATTTTCTTGTCTGAATTCGCAACAGGAAAAAAAATAAATTGTTTAGTGGGTTGTAAAGCAATTAAATAGTTTCAAAAAATTATTTGTATTCCTCCCAAATGTGTATCAAAAATAGTATTTCTTCATTTTTCCAAAAAAAGAAAAAAAAATTTAAATTTCTTCAACAAGAAGAGGAATCTAGTTCAGTTTGGTAATTTTAGTTTAATATTGAAATCTGAGCAGTCTTTTAAGTACCTCTATCTCTTTTGGAATATTTTGCATTCTTTAAGAACCCCTTTAATCTTCTCCAAGTTTGGGTACTCCGTTGGGCTGTATTTGCTAACAAAAAGAAAATACTTCTGATTTGTGTTCCATATTCTTAATATACATTGTGACTCGTATCTTTTCTGAAAATTAGATGAAAATCAGTTTCTGAAGCTTGAAGCAGATATAATTCATGGTCTGAACTCTCTGCTTCATCCAGTTTCATACTTTCCAAATTT
Source organism: Rhinopithecus bieti (assembly GCF_001698545.2). Lineage (NCBI taxonomy): Eukaryota > Metazoa > Chordata > Mammalia > Primates > Cercopithecidae > Rhinopithecus > Rhinopithecus bieti. The sequence goes on from NW_016824250.1 coordinate 813,500, forward strand.
GCTTTCCTTATGCTACTGCTGCTGTGGACTCTGTAAGTACTGGCTTAGATTCTCATGTACTTAGCCTTGGTTGTCGGCTCTGCAGTCCTCCATTGTGTCACCACTTTTACATTACAGTGGAAATTCCCTCCAGTAAGGTATGGGGTAGACACTCAGCCAAATACCACACTTTCCTGAGGGACAAGCAGAAACTTCCTAACCTTTTTCATGATACTTGTGAACTGTGGAGAAGAAATCCCCAGTACCTCCTAGGCCTCAACATGGTATACCAACTATTTTACGTTGATGCCCAGTGTTCAGGCTAATGTGGGGAAGACTGTGAAGTGATCTCTTTTAAGAGTCTTAAACATAATATGAGTTCAAGCAAAAGACTTCGAACTTGTCACTTTTCTTAAAGTAACCTAATCCACCTTTATCACATTATGCTAAAGACCAAAGATCAGATACCTCTGCCTTGTGTCTTTCCTCTCTTCTCTCTCTCTCTTATTTAATGACTCTTTGCTGAAAGATGAATAACTTTATTTTGCTCTCTTTTCCATTCTTAATTGGTATTAATCTATTTTATATCCTCTTCCTCTAGGGCAGAGGCCCTCACGACTTGCACCATGGGCACAAATGCTATCTTTTCTACATTAATGCTGAAACTTAGTCTTGAGTCATTCAGTGCTGATGATTGATATGATGATGAAATTCAGAAATCATTTCTTTCTATAAAAGCATGACTTATAAGTATGTGGTTGTACTATAAAATGAGATTATAGATATCAGAATTTGTACATTAATATATTAACATATTAAGCATATTGAATGCTACTTTGCATCAAAATTTCAACATTTTTTCTTTGTTCCTACTAAAACAACTCTAAAGTATTCCCTTCTTTTTCCCTGCCCAATCTCTTCCAAAAAAGAGAAACCTCCAATAATTAGATGCCTCAGGCTATCTAGCAAAAAAAAAGCAAAGATTAATATTTCTCAAGTTATTACCTATATTTCCCATTTTAACTCACTCCTCTGCCTACATCCTTGATTAATGCAGATGACCTTTATGATATGAACACTAAAACAATACTCCTGATTCTACTTACTTAATGAGCATATTTACCAAACTTTACCTTGTGTTTCAGGTATTGTTTACTTATAGTTTTACATACAGATTTTAGCTACTTTAACAATCGTCTAAATTTGAATGGAGAAGTTTTTGTGTATTTCATTAAAGAATCATTTTCTGAACAAAGAAGTACTCTTTCCATCATGTACTCACAGGGATCTATGACACACACATATTAAGAATCTTTTCATTGAAAGGAATATGAAAAAAATAAGAAAGAATAAGAAAACAAGAAAACAAATTAAAATAGTAACAGAAAAGGTAAAATGCTGCTTAAAATGGAGAGGTTGTAGTGTGTTGATGTAGGTGATTATTTTTATGGTGGTCTTTAGCTAGCTGTCATGATCTTACATTTTTCTCCCCTGTACAAATGCACTAGGTTTCTTCACCTCATTTGTATCCCCAGCATCCATTCCTTGCTTTCTATAATCCACTTCCAATACAGCTGTCAGAGAAATCATTCTAAAATGCAAATATGGTCATGTCACTCTTCCATGGAAACCACTCTGATAGTTTCCTGTTGCTGTTAGAAAAAAATACAAAGCTCCTAGTGTGGTATTCAAGGTCCTTTATGATTTGCTGCTGGTAAATATCTCAGTCTCATCTAGTGCTATGTTTTGCTCCAAGGTAAACTTCCTGTTTACATCCCTTTATTTGTTCCTCCAGGACCACTTTATATTCTATAGTTTCTGCCTAGAACTCTTAGAGTGCCCATTTCCTATTTATATTTTAGGTCTCGTTCTAAATGTCACTTCATTAGAGATTGGTTATGTCTCTGACCAGATTATAATCCATTAAGTAAGAAACCTATAAAACTTATTACCTTATTATACACCCAATCCTTGGCTTGGTATTTCACAAATATTTTCATATTAACTGGATAAGACAATAGAAGGATAAAATGTGAAAGCTAAACAGAGTAACTAGAGATAGTTGTATTTTTAATGTAAATGACTGGCCTATCACAATTTACTTTTTATTGCATCTTCTTCACTCTATATTGCCATAGTCAATTTATTTTGAATACCAAATTGGTGCCAGTTAGTTATTTTTTATTTGTCAGAATCCCAAAAGACAATGACTTAGCACAATAATAAAAAGAATAAATGACAACATTTTAATAAGATAACTGATTACAGAGGTGTGGGGCAGTTTAATGGAAACCAAGATGGAATTGTGGAGCACTCTGGGAGAAACGATAGAGAGAAACCTGTGACCACATTCACTCATAAAGAAACCAGGAGATGCAGGAGTTGCCAGAACTCAGGAGAGGTGGTAGCTGTTAGGAAGGGCCATGAACACAGAACCTATAGCCTTAAGTAGAAGAATGAAATCACTGACAGTTTCTAGCAGGCCAAATGGGAAAGAACTAAGGAAAAAATTTTGAGATTCACTCTCTTTCTGCCTTCAGTTCTGCTGTTGGTGCCTCTCAGTCATACCCAATCAGAAATTAGAGAGCAAGGGAACTGTATTGATGTTCTGATGCACACAGTTCAACATTCTAGACCACAGAGCTTAGTGGAAAGGTTACGGGGTGAACCTGGAGGACCAAAAAAGGTAAGCAGGTCAAAGTCACAGAATAAAGTCTGACTTTGTTGCAACATCTTAAGTTGGCTAACTTTTAAGTTTTCATACCTGTTATCAAGTTATCTCTGTTAGAGCCCTATCAGTGACACCTGTTATTATTTACTTTCCTAATTCATTATTTTGTTGTCTCCTCATACTGTATGTTTACAGAAAAGAGATACGCCTTTCGTTTCTGTATGATCAAAAGAAATGTAGTTATCTTTTAAAAGTAACATTTTATTTTAATTATGTGGTATGTGGGGGGGGTGTATGTATTTGGGGTGTAGGTGTATGTGGTGGGGATTGACTCTATTATTAGGATTTTTTGGTTCTTATCCTTATTGATTTATACACAGCAGTAAAATGATTTAGTTATCAAGATGACAATGCAAATGTATGATAGTCAAATGAAGATGCCAACTTAAGTATTAATTTGATGTTGTTATATGTCACTGTTTCCAAATATGATACCGTCTGAAACTTGAAGTGTATACTTTTATTACCAAACAGTAATCGTTCAGCCTATTGAAAGTATACAGAAGAATATAATTATATTATGAAAAGAATAAAACATAGCTATGTTGGAATTAATTTTTTCAGGCATTTTTCAATTTATTTAATTTTCATGTGTTTAACGTTCATAATTGAAAATTACCAAGTTTGAACAAACTTAAAGAATTATTATTTAAAGGCGTTCTGTAACAATATAATTATAGCTCAATTTTTCTTGTTTATACCTTTTGTTTTACAAATACCTTACTTAAGATCCAATTTAGCTCAGACTATACCAGAATAAAACTATTGTTTTACTTTTTATTTGTCACAGAAGTTAGGCATTTTCTCAATACACTATATAAGGCTGTATACATAAATTGGCATATTTGCAGATGGAAATTTCCAACTTTTGTTCCCTAGGTGAAATTGTAAGTAAAAATTGATACTTCAGTAAATCGTTATTTTAAAATGTGTAGTAAATGTAATTTTAGGACATGACATATATGTCTCATGGATGAAGTAATGACTGCATTAGCTACTGCTTAAAGAAATAACAATGGTTGTGTGTGATACCTGTAATCTTAGGTGCTTGGAGGCTGAGGAGGGAGGATCACTTGAGAGCAGGAGTTTGAGGCTGCAGTAAGCTATGATTTTACCACTGCAGTTCAGCCTGGGAACAGAGCAAGACCCTGTCTCTAAAATAAATAAATAAATAAATAACTTAACAATATACAGGGACTCCCATTTGTTGAGGCTTATTCTATGCACTTTAAAAAGTTCACTCTAGGAAGGTGCCACTTTATGGCATTAAAAGCAAATTAGACTCCACCTTGAGTGTGTGTTTGAAAAGGGACACAGAAACAAAGGATTAAACAAAAATGGATTAATCAAAGAAATAGACGGAGCTATAGATCACTACATTTGTTAAACATATCATAGAAAATCCTTGACATTGAAGATTATTAAAGTATTTACTTATCTTGTTATTTTTTTGGTCTCAATATGATATTTGTGTCATAACAAATATTCTATTTTGCTGATTTTATACATATATCTATATGTATGTATATTTACTCTTTATAGAGTGATTTACTAAAATCTTGATCAGATTATTTTATATCCCTGGAAAAAAAATGTAGTAGTGACAGTCTAGGACCTTCAGGACTAAATATAAATGAATGAAGTTGACAATGTAGGCCGTACATTGTATATTTCTTCAGAAAAAGAAGGTAATGACACAAATAGTCTAATTTTTGAATAAATTTATAGGTTTGCTAATAGAGGAGAAGTGAGATAAAACTTTCCAGAAAGTTTGATAGATATTTGCTGACTGGATTGGAAGAGGAATGGGCTGTGTAGTTGACCATATTCAAAGCACCTGCATTAATTAGGTTTAAAGTGAATAAAGGGGCATTTTAGGAAGTTGAAGGAATGAACAGCAGTGACATTTCAAAGGATGCACTGAGAAGGCTTATTGTTTAATTGGATAAGAATGGGTCTCTAGAGAGAGATTTCAAATATAATCTTAACTTTTCAGTTCTGCAACTGAGAAAATAATGTTATAATGAAGAGATTTGGAAATTGAATGGAAGATCTTGTGAAACAAAATAATATCAGGTTTTTGATGCTTGTATTTTCAGGTGACAATGAGACTTTTAAGTGGAAATCTACTCTAGAGAGCTGGAAATATAAAACTAGAGCTTGAGGTCAGAGGTATAATATAAATGTTATCAACATAGAAGTAATAGCAATTGAACTAAAGTAACAAAAGAATGTTTTCATAAAATGATAGGGAGAAACACATGCAAGGTATACATTAAATAAAAATTTAAAAAGGAAGAGAAAAACATAGAAAGAAGAACTGAGTCATGTCTTCATACTTTTTCATACACTTCTTAATTGGAATCTCCTAATCTTTTCAAGACCCAGGCCATACATTATTAAATATTAAAGTTTTTTTTTCTACTTTTTAACCAAATACATAGTATTTTGTGAAAAGTTAAGAGATTGCAA